>NC_059432.1:1824709-1840233 GCF_021028975.2 Sphaerodactylus townsendi | reverse complement strand
ATGGATGGATGGATGGATGGATGGATGGATGGATGGATGGATGGATGGATGGATGGCCTGTAAACCCAAGGATGATGAGAGGTGGACAGAAGACACAGGTTAGTTAAGTGGTTCTCAACCTGTGGGTCGGGACCCCTTTGGGGGTCGAATGACCGTTTCACAGGGGTCACCTAAGACTCTCTGCATCAGTGTTCTCCATCTGTAAAATGGATCAATGTTAGGGTTGGGGGTCACCACAACATGAGGAACTGTATTAGGGCTGCGGCATTAGGAAGGTTGAGTACCACTGAGTTAGTTGGAGCCACCTACTCCTTTGCCCATATTCTGATCATTCCTTTCCCTGAGGTGCTGTAGATGCTGAAGGGAAAGCCTTTTCTGGGAACATCACTGACATCAGACATGCCTCCGGCCTGAGCAGATCTTACCTTCAATCAGATGCAAATTTTCTCATCTCCGTGAAATGGAAAAAAAACAGACCCAAGGGCTGATGCCACATTATAGCACTTCACGAGAGGATCCTTGTTTTGTTCTACTCTGTCACACATACCTGACTTTAGGCAAGTTGATATTCTAGACCGGGAGTCCCCAATGTGGTACATGTGAGTGTCATGGTGTCCAATGACATCATTCCTGTAACACTGACTATTTACCCAAAGCAGAAAACTCAAGAGTAATATGCATGCTGAGATTTGATGCGAACTATAGCAAGAAAGGGGAGACCACCAAGGACCACCCAGAGGAGGAAAATTCTGCAGAGGGAGGCGTCCGGGTGCGGCCCTGTCCCCAGCGCCCGGACTCAGCACAGCAGGCAGGGCCAGGGGTGGCAAAGGGAGAGACAGCAGGATAACAGCAGACAGAGTAAAAGCCAGCAGAGTGAGTGTTGGCAGGGAGGGGCCTCTCACAGCTGAACCGGCTGTGAGAGAGAGTGATGAGCTGCAGCTGGGCCAAGAGGAGGAGTAGATAAAAGGAGAAGGGAAATGGGCCTCTGGAGCTGCCGCTGCAGCAGGGACTGGGGAGGGCATTGGCAGGGGAAGGGAGTGGTAGAGAGACAAGGAGCTTAGAAGGGGTGGCTGCCCAGCGCTGTGGGGAAACAGGCTGGTGAGCCCCGGGCTTCACACCGGCTGCACACCCACCCCACCCCTGTGAAGCATAACAGGGTGGGGCAAGGAAGCCGGGGAAGGGGAGAAGCAATCAGAGGGCTCTCTTCTGTGAGGCAACAGAGAGAGCGAGAGGGAGAGGGGTCAGGCAAGCCGGTGGCTCTGGCAAACAGCGCCGGGACCCCAGGCCAGGGTACGGGAGGAGGGTACAAGGCGTGGCCTAAACGCAAGGCGCCCTGTGGGCAAGACTGTTCCTTGGCCCTCAGGGCCAGGCTAAGATAACATCGTCTGGGGAGTCCAACCCCCAGGTCAGGGAAGGTGGGTCGGTACAGCCACTTGCGGGGCCGGGGCAACTAGGGGAAACGCCACAGGAGGTAATGGCAAAACACCTCTGCTTCTCACTTGCCTTGAAAGCGCCTTGCTGGCATCACCATAAGTCAGTTGTGACTTGATGGCACTTATTTACCTACTTATTAACTGGGAAGTCTAGTTATTTACATAGCCATGATAGCTCACGAATTGTGATGCAGATCACATTCCGCAAAGCTTACCCATCTATACATATTGCCTGCCACCAATCCAAAGATCTGGATTGCAGCAATGAAGAAGGGTACTATGCCAGCATATCTATACCAGCCTCTACCCAAACTACCCAGTTTCTCCTCACACAAAGGAAAACAAACAGTACATTTCTATCACTTTGCTCAAGGAATTCCAGTTCTGATGGGCTCTGGATTCACTAACTAGGCATTTTTAGCTGATGGTGAAGATATTCAAATGTTATTCTCAATCAACTTAATGTACTTTCGTACATGCAGAATAATGCACTTTCAATCCACTTTCAGTGCACTTCACAGCTGGACTTTACTGGGCGGAATCAAAATCCACTTGCAAACAATTGTGGAAGTGCATTGAAAGCGCCTTATTCTGCAAGTGCGAAGGTGCTCTAAGAGTCTTGGGGCTGCCTTGATCAGGACCTTGATTCTCTCAAGCAGGAAAAACCAAGTATAATGGGATAAGATGAGAGTAAAAGAACAAGTGTTAGTTAAATGTATTGTCGAAGGCTTTCACGGCCGGAATCTCTTGGGTGCTGTGTGGTTTCCGGGCTGTATGGCCGTGTTCTAGCAGCATTCTCTCCTGACGTTTCGCCTCCATCTGTGGCTGGCATCTGAAGATCCTCTGAAGATGCCAGCCACAGATGCAGGTGAAACGTCAGGAGAGAATGCTGCTAGAACACGGCCATACAGCCCAGAAACCACACAGCACCCAAGTGTTAAGTTTTGTATTTAACCCTTTTTTTGGGTGCCTTCCACTGTTGCTGGCCAGTATAGGCATGCATCAGATTGCCAACCTAGAGATCTCCTGAAATAAAAGATGAAATTAACAGAGATCTGGTTGTTGAGAGCTTTCTGGGCCGTGTGGCCGTGGTCTAGTGGATCTTGTTCCTAACGTTTCGCCTGCATGTGTGGCTGGGATCTTCAGAGGTGTATCACAGACAGAAGTGCACAGAGAACTGCATCAAAGAGAGAAGATGCCAGTCACAGATGCTGGCAAGATGTTAGGAACAAGATCTACCAGACCACAGCCACACAGGCCGGAAAGCCCACAACAACCAGCTGAGTCTGGCTAGGAAAGCCTTCGACAATAACAGAGATCTGTTTCAGGTCTTAGATGCGTTCCTCTGGAGAAAATGGCTGCTTTCAAGGGTGGAATGTATGGCATGATACCTCACTGAAGTCCCTCCACTTTTGAAATCCCCGTCTCCCCTGGCTCCACCCCCAGATATCCAGGAATTGCCCAACAAGGAGTTTGCTACCCTGTGCATCAGCCTAGACAGGACAATAGCTTTGGTAATTCAAATCTGGGGAAGAAAACCACGGTGCCCTTAAATGGGTGCTTCCTTCACAGGGAAAGTGCAAATATTTCCTAATATACTGTTGTTCGCGGTCAAGGTTTGGTTGGGAGAGCCAGTCTTGCAGGTTCCGGCACCCTGCAATTCCCAGCTGGCCTTGAAGGCGACTGGTTGCTTTTGATTTGTGTTTTTCCCCGCATTGCTGCAAGAGCTAGAAATAATTAGTTAGCACACGATGGGTGGTGTGAGCCTTAATTACATTAACTGCTTGGCAGGTGCTAATAATATTCAGCCCAAATGACCACAAACTGTGATTGCTGAGCAGTCAGTGCCTTTCAGCTGGGATACCCCCAAAAGTGCTTTGCCACATTCTTGGGTCAGTCCGTATAAGTGCATAACTGTGGGATAATTTATTTTATTTATTTTATTAGATTTTTATACCGCCCCATCCCCGAAGGGCTCTGGGCGGTGTACAACATATAGAATACAATATAAAACAAGTAAACATTTAAAGCAGCAATAAAAAATTTTCCAGCTCTTGTTCCAATTATATAAAAGCTCAGCAAATTAAAATGGCGTCCAGCATTCCTATAGTAAAAAATCCCTCACCCCCTTAAAGAGGGAGGCATGGCGAGTCTCATTAGATGACAGGTGGCCCAGATGTCAGGGCCGAAGAAAGGAAGATCTATTAGCGGCTGGTTCCTCCAAAGGCCCGGCGGAACAGCTCCGTCTTACAGGCCCTGCGGAACTCCCCAAGGTCCCGCAGGGCCCGGACAGCTGGAGGAAGAGTGTTCCACCAGGCTGGGGCCAGAGCCGTAAAGGCCCTGGCCCGTGTGGAGGCCAGCCGTATCACCGAAGGGCCAGGGACCACCAGTAAATTGGCCTCCGCCGATCGGAGAGGCCGTGCGGGGACATATGGGGTGATGCGGTCTCTAAGATACGATGGTCCCAGGCTGCGTATGGCCTTAAAGATGCCTGAAGAGTCACAGTTCTTTCATTTTTAATGGCAAGAGGCGTTTGGAGGGATTGCTCACACTTAACCTCATTGCTTTTAGCAAAGGTGCATACTTAAGAAGAGGCTACATCCTTGGCTTGGGTAGAATCCATTCACAACAATTCCACAGGACAGTTTTAAGAGCAGGGAAAGGCAGTCACCAGTGATGCCTTGGTTCCCATTCTAAAGCAGAGAAACCAGAATACTTTAACAGACATACTGCTCAGACCAAAGAAGAAAAATACTATGGTAGAGGTCAGCACAGAAGGATTCTGAGCTAAGCTGCCCCCTCTCTGCCCCCATGGCATCTTGCTGCCAACCTGAAGTGTGGGAGAAGTGATACAAGCATGGTAACATCTTGCTCATAAGCCACTTTAAAAGACTGACCGCCACACCGTGACTTTTCAAAATGGCCTTCCGACAAAACTAGTTGCTGACCACGGAGGGGATTTTGGATTTCCACAAGAAGGTAAGATTATGGGTTGACCCAATAAAGGGCTCATTTCTCGATCCCTGCGACAAATAACCCAAGCCTCAGTGGTTGTTCTGGACTCAGTAGATGCTCCATTCCTAATTCCCTTACTGCACTGGGTTTCTTATTGCAATATTAAGAAAGGTCAAAGTCTGAATTCATATTTCTTGAAGAGGTCTGTAGACAAACTGGCTTGCTGTATTACATACCACTCCCTGCACAGAGGCCATTTACGCACTTGTGATCTGCTTCACATTGAGCACACATTCCCCTTTGGATTGGATTCTCAGTTACGCACACATTTTCCCCACTTTGCAACAAACGGTGCTCTCAGATCAGAGAATCTCTGTAGTTTCCACATCTGTCAAAGTGTGACTTTTCCTCTCCCTTCACATGGAACAGCAGTTTGCTTTCTTTGGGTTTTCTCTCTCCTCCCTTCTCCTCTCCTCCTTCCCTGTTTCCTTTCTCCTCCCTCCCTCCCTCCCTCCCTCCCACCCTCCCTCCCTCCTCTCTTCTCTTCTCCCTGGGTTTTCTCTCTCCTACCAGCTCACACAACAGCAGTTTCTCTTGCTCTTCTGGCCAGCAGTTCAGAAGGATTAAAAGGGCTTGGGGGGCATGGGACGCGGTGGGATTGGTTTGACATAAAACTTACATGATCTAATGAATTAACACTAGATCAAAGACTGCATGGGGGTGGGGGGAAGGCAAAAGGCAAGATCCTGGAGGTGGAAAGGACAAGGAATTGGGGAGCAGGCAAATGGCGAATCAGCTCAGCCAGGGACATTTCACAGCAGGAAAAACCTTGTTTAAACAAAAACTTGCAGGAAATGCCCATTGAGAAGCGAACAGCCACCAGGTGAGTGATACATGCATAAATGGCCAGGCATTCACATACCTTGCTCATTTCTAGGTTAGCAACTGGAATGGGGGAATAGTATCCCCTGCAGGCTGGATTTGGCCCAGTTGTTTGCTGATCAGTTGTTTGCTGATCCCTTTATATGCTACTGCTGCTTCCAAAGCCCTGAGGTTTTGTCACATTGTCATCACCACAACCTTTTTTCCTGCACTACAATTTCAAACGTACCAACATATGCATGGCACAAAGAAAGCAACACATTTTACATGGTGCTAAGCACACAAAAGACAGCCAGCATAGTACAGTGATTAAAGTATCTGACTAGGATCTGGGAAACCAAGGCCCTTTCTGCACGGGCCTCTATGCGCCCTCACACTGGCAAGAATTCTGCCGGTGTGGGGGTGGAGGCCGTTCGCATGCAAGCGTGCAAGCGGCCCCAGCAGAGGCTGGCGCAGGAGAGGCGGCTCTGCACGGAGCCGCCTCTTCCTCGTCCCTCTCCCACTTACCTTGTCGCTGTCGTCGCCCTGCTGGCCTCCTAAGCTCCGCCCATGCTGCCCTCCGACCTCCAGGGGTCGGAGGACAGCGAGGGAGGGTCTTAGGAGGACAGCAGGGCGACGACAGCGACGAGGTAAGTGTGAGAGGGACGGGGAAACAGCGTGTTCCCGGCGGTGCTGTTCACACCGCGCCGCCGGGAACACGCTGTTTACTCAAAAACTACCCTTTAAACAGGTGTTTTTGAGGGCGGCCTGACGCCGCCCTGAGGGAGGGGAAGGGGAGCCAGGTCAGCGCTGCTGCGTTTCAGCAGCGCCGCCTGTGCGAACGGCGGCCTGGGGATGGCGTTTTTGCCGTCCCCAGGCCGCCGTTTTTGGCCCGTGCGGAAAGGGCCAAAGATTCGAATCCCCACTCAGCCATGGAAACTTGTGCGGTGACCTTGGGCCAGCCACACAATCTCAGCCTCAACCCCGGCAAGTATTTGGATAGGAGAGCCTCAAGGAATACTAGGGTCACATCACAGAGGCAGACAATGGCAAACCACCTCTGAATGTCTCTTGCCTTTAAAACCCTGCAGGGTCACCCTAGGTCAGGTGTGACTTGACAGCAAAAAACAAAACAAAATGAAAACCCTGCAGAAATGGTAGGAATAACCTAAGGGCCACTGGTAGAAGAGACAAAATTAGATTTATACCCCACCTTTCTCTCCTGTAAGGAGTCTCAAGGTGGCTGACAAATCCCTTTTCTCTTTTTCTCCCCATCATAACCTTATGAAGTAGATGGGGTTGAAAGAATTCGGAGAGAACTGTGACCTAGAAGGCTTCATGTGTAGGAGCAGGGAAACAAATCCAATTCACAGAGAAGAGTCCACTGCTCTTATCCGCTACTCTACACTGGCTTTCTCGTGGAAAGATACAGAGGACTAGAAATGTGGTGGAATGCCGTTTGGGATGGGTTTGGGATGGGAAAGTCCAGGGTCAGCCATGAAGCTCCTTTACATGATCCCAACTAAACCACAGTAAAAAGGGGGTAGACATACAGCAACAGATGCAGGGAGAACAAAATGGCATCAAATAAATATGAAGTCAAATGCTTTGTAGTTGGGTATAACAAAACAACTCTGGTTTTTGGGAAGAGGTTGCTAATTTTATTATGGAGATAGTTGAGAGTATGTAATAGCATGTACGTATTATGGTTCTTCCTTGGTCTTCGCTCCTATTACTGTTGTATTTTATATGTGTTGTTTGATTATGCCAATAAAGGCTAACGATGATGAAAACATGCTTAACCTCCTACGCCACTGCTGCTCCTCCAATCTATGAAATGCCACATCTATCTTCACAAATGGCCCAATATTTGACAGAGAAACAAGAGAGAATGTACGAATAAAAAAGCAGCCATGCTGGGTTAGACTGGCTGTCCATCTGGTTGCCAGCTTTGGGTAGGGAAACGCCTGGAGATTTGGGGGTGGAGCCTGAGGGGGGTGGAGCCTGAGGAGGGGATGAAGCTCAACAGAAATATAATCGCACTGGGCTCCTGCTTGGGGAGGACAGCAAAAATGTCAGATTTGGTTTTTGTATTTTTTGTGTTTTCCAGTGTTTGGCCTGCAGGGCGCGCAGTTTTTAGGCTAGCAGCACCAAAATTTCAGGGAGTTTCCAGAGGACTCTCCTGATAATACCACCCAGGTTTGGTGGTGTTTGGTCCAGGGGGTCCAAAGCTATGGACTCCCAAAGGGGGAGCACCCATCCTCCATTGTTTCCAATGGGAGCTAATAAGAGATGGGGGCTGCACCTTTGAGAGTCCATAACTCTGGACCCCCTGAACCAAACTTTACCAAACCTGGCTGGAATCATCAGGATAGTCTCCCAAAAATTCCCTGAAATTTTGGTGCTGCTAGCCTAAAAACTTCACCCCCTGAAGGTCAAAAACTGAAAAAAACACTGAAAAATACATAAAACACAACTGAACATGGGGGGGGGAGCAAAACTCAGATGTTGCAATGAGCTCCATTTTCCCTAGCTATGCCTCTGTACAAAACACTTTCAATTCCCTTCACCATTTGTTTGCACTCACTTCCTTTTTTTAATAATTTTTTTATTGTATAGAGTATTTATACATTTGTTACATTTTGTATTTTTCTTTCATCTATACATTTTTCCATTTTCACCCCCCTCCCCCCTTCTCTTTATTGATTTTTTCATGCAAGCAGCAGGAGGTTCATTCTTCTTATTCTCTTGTTCCATGGCTCTTCGTTAAATCCGGCATCTTCAATCCATTCTTTATACACTGTCCATATCTTCTTAATATCTTCTATTTTTTCTTTCCATAAAATATTTTTTGTCAGTCTTTCAAATATCTCTAGCTGTATTTGTTCCCATATATATTCCAACCATCTTGAAACTGTCCATTTTTTATTATCTTTCCAGCCCAACGCCAACACTGCGTGTGCTGCTCTGATCATTATTTTATACATTGGTTCCAGACTTCTATTCACTCTACTGTCGTCTATTATCCCCACAATTAATAATTCTTTATTTACATCAATTTTTACTTTGACCAGTAGTTCTACATATTTTAAGATATTCTCCCAAAACTTTTTCACTACTTTGCATTCTATCCACATATGTATATAGTATGCTCCTTTTTCTCCACAATGCCAACACTTTGGGCTCAATCCTTTAATCATATAGGCTAGCTGTATTGGGGTTCTATAGCACTCACTTCCTTGAAATGTTTTATGGCTGCCAGGAAGGTTTTTTCCTCTCTTTTTTGTAGAATCGATGCTTTGAAGACCCGGTGCATGGACTCTCTGTTGCTGTGCATAACCAAGGGTTTGGAGAGTTGACCAAAAACATTAGAAAATCCACAAAACTGACAAAAAAGAATGAGCCGAGGGGGAATGGTGTGAGCTCAGAGACATAATAAAGCAGCACCGAGAAAAAATTCAGGGACAGCCCGGAGGTAGGGAAAACACAGCATTGAAAGATAAAACATGTTAAATATGTCTGCACAGCAAGGGAAGACTGTTGAAAATGTTTCGCGCCAAAGAATTGCTGTAAAAGTCTTTTCAGATAAAACGTTTCCTGGCTGGAAATAAAACGTTTTCAGAATATAAGGGGGGATAACAACGGGAAACTCCACAAAGGAAACATTTCATTTCCTGCCATCACCACATCTTGAGTCAATGAGTTCCACATGTGATCCCTCATTTTTGTGAAGCACCTTTCCTTTGTCTTAAATGTAGTAGGGTTGCCATGTCCCTCCTGGCCACTAGGGGAGGTAGAATTGCCAGCTCCAGGTTTGGAAACTCCTGACGATTTGGGGGTGGCACCTGGGGAGGACAGGGACCTCAGTGGGGGACAAGGCCATAGAGCCCACCCTCCAAAGCATCCGTTTTCTTCAGAGGACCTGATCTGTGTTGTCTGGAGACAAGCTGTGATTCTTGGGGGACCCCAGGTCCCGCCTGGAAGCTGGCATCCCTAGAAGCTACTGCCAATCAGCCCTATTGAGAAAGCCTGAGTTCTAATTTTATGGGAATCAGAGAAAAATCTCTCTTTGTACCGTTTTAGACCTTGCATAATTGTGTAGACTTCTTTCATGTCCAGTTCATTGCCACAGTGATGCAAAAAGGGGCTTGGCCCCATCAATCATTTGCCATGGCCCTCCCATCAGAACTAAGATCGGTGTGAAACCCATCACGAGTGTTTCAGGTGTAAATTCTCTATGAAAAAAAAGGAAGGAGTTGAGGTTTTTAGGCTAGCAGCCCCTCTCGTAACTCTTCCAAATGTGAATTCTCTATGCAATTGGCTAGAACACAATTAGCAGAGCTAAAAAGTCCTGATTTAAAAAGCTGTTTGTGTGTGTGTGTGTGTCAGAGAGAGAGAGAGAGAGAGAGAGAGAGAGAGAGAGAGAGAGAGAGAGAGGATGGCTAAAACGTTCTAGATCTATTGCATTGCTTACAAGATCCCTCATGCTGTTCAGTTATGTTGCTTCGTGCCATGTATCCACCTTGAGTCTCAGGTACAAAACTGGTAAATAAACAATACATCACAAATTAAAAAATAATAAAGAAGATAAACAAGGATGGCCTGACCCCCACTGTACTCATTCCCCCCACCAGCAATGAAAAATTTTGGACTACGGGTCTTATCCTGTCACTCCGGTGTTGCCTTTTTTCTAGATTAAAAAGCCTCAGATGCTTTACTTTTGTAAGAGGCTTAAGGAAGAGCAGTAATTTTGGCTGCCAGCTTCTCAGTACCTTGCTGGAGATGCAGCAACTGGAATCATATACAGAGTTGTTTTATAATAGGTCATGGGATTCATGAACTCAGCTTCAGAAACAGTGTGGGAAGCCCCCCCCCCCCCCGGTTCCTCTCCCTAAACTTGTTTGGAATGTTTAAAACCATCAAAGGAAAGAATGAAGCCCAATCCATTCTTGGCCTGAAATTCTGCGTGCAGTATCAATTGCAGGAAGGTTGAAATACGATTATAGATCTACTTTCTGCACAGCCACCAGCTGGTTCTTAAACCTGATATGCAAGCATTAAACGCAGAAACTCGATACTTGTGCATTTACTTCCTGTTGTTCTGTATAAGCAACCCAACAACTGAAAAGCATTTTAGGTGGCATGTGTGAATTTTGCGCGAAAGGCTCACGAAACTGCATTTCCACAAGCACGTAGCAATGGCAATTTTTTTGTTTTGTTTTATGGTCTTGGCTCTCAGAATTTCACTGCACCTCTTTAAAATCACTTCCCCCATTTTCAGGTGCCGCTGGGACATTTCGTTAACTAGGGTTGATTTTTCATGGCGAAATTGCTCCTCTGTTGCCACAGGGAATGCCCCAGTGCAATTGGGAGTTTTTCACCGCACCTGGTGCTGCTGCATGGCTGCCATGTTTTTGCCCTGGAGCCGCCCCGTGGCATTGGCTTTGCTCTACGAATTTCCTGAACCGCAAAGGTTGAGTTTCTTTTGAAATGCCCCTTTGTTGCTCCAGAGGGTTTCTGCTGCTGTGCAAAACTCCTCCGGAGCAGAACCGGGGCAATTTTTCCTGCCTGACCACTCTGACCTGCTCCACCAAAGGACAGGCGCTGAGAATCGGCACCCTCCCGCTTTCCAGTGAAAAAAATGGAGAGAGAAATCTTGATTTTTAGAAAGGAGAGAGAAACCTTGGGCAGAAAAGCAGCGTGTGCCAGTGCCACGAATGGGAGGGCGGCTATTCTCTTTTTATTTATTTATTTATTTATTTTTTCAATTTATATACCGCCCGATCCCCGAGGGGCTCCAGGCGGTGAACAACAGGAGCAATCATACAAATATAAATACATAGGCTCCATCCCATAAAATAGCTTAAAACTCATAAAAACAGCAAGTAACCATAATACATAATAAATAAATAGAAGGCGTCTGGCCCCAATTTAAAAACCTACCTCCCTGAGGGGGGGCCAGTGGGGCTCCCCACATGAGGGGGCTCCTCACATGAGGGGACCCTGATGTAACTGCCCCAGGCACAGAGCAGTGAGGGGGCACCATATTAGCAGCTGGACACTCCAAAGGCCCGGTGGAACAACACGGTCTTACAGGCCCTGCGGAACTCACCCAGGTCCCACACACTTAAGAATTGTACATTTAGATTTTAGATGGGGGTGGGTGCCGATTCTCAAAGTCAGTTTTTTTCAGTTTTATTACGGCCATTAGGCCAGCAAAAAAGAATAGAGAAGAACAAGAAAAAGGAAGAACAATAAACAAAAGAAAAATCGAATTTGTACAGAAATCCACGATACAGAATCCACACAAAGAATATCATAAGCTTGTAGCGTTACCACGGTCACCCTCATGTGGTCCGGCTCTTGGTCCCAACATGACTCTTCTCTTACTATATGCCAGCATACAAAATTTAGCTACCTGCTGAGATATAAGAGAAACTCGGTCTTCCAGCAAAATTTTCACAAGAGCTGAATCGGAATTAACTCTAGTTAAATTTCTGTACTGGATAAACAATGGATGAATTAAAGCCTCCCTTTCCCCTTTATGGAGTTCACAATGCAATAAAATATGTAATACAGAGTCCACTTCCCCTGAGTTGCAAGCACATAGTCTCCTATGTCGTGGGATTTTTTGAAATCTGCCCATTAGATTGGCTGATGGAAAAGCATCAAAACGGGCCCTGGAAAAGGCCCAGCGGCATTTCGTAGATGTTATATTGGACAGGTAAGGGGCAGCCGAGATACCTGTCCAAGATTTTAATGGTTTATATAACACCAGTAACAAGGAGAAATCTGTTTGCATTTCAATGTCATTGAGCCGTTGATAGACCAAGGCTGTTGCTCTGCAATGATCCAGTTCCAATAGTTGTACAGGATCCAAGCCACACTGTGTAAGTTTAAGTGTTATTTTTTCTAGCCAGCTTGGATATGGTGTGGCTGCCAGTAGCAAAGGCAATAAGCCCATGAGGTGAGAAAGGACTTTAAGCCCGTATTTGATAATAAGCCTCCAAAAGGTTGTCTCGACTTTAACCAACCCTGCTTCTTGTCTTAGAACTACATTAGCTGTACATTTAGGAGTGTTAAAAAGAGCTCTAAGGAATGTGGATAGGACTCTCTCTAATAGAGTGAAATCCGAAATTATTGCCAATGGGGCTCCATAGGTGGATTCTCAACGTCTGTTTTGTGTTCAGAGTCATTTAAAACTAAAATAATGAAAGCGAGTGGGGGAATGGGGGGAGATTCAGAATGCGAAAAATGGAGGTTCTCCATGCATGTGTGGAAGACATTGCAGAGGAGCGCTGGGCTCGTGAAGAAACATTAGGGGCATAACGTGCCGGCCCTGCCTTGAGTCCCACGAACTGGGGAGCAGTGAAGAGTCAACAGCAGGGCAAAAAGCACTGCGGCAGGTACGCTCCCCGGATCGACCATGGGGCATTTTGACTATGAAAAATCAGCCTGGGGGTGCCAAAATTTTTCTGCAGATTTGGGCCCTTTTGACACAGTCAAAATATCCAGGGGTGAGCATGGAAAATATCCCTGTGCAGCCAGGAATTCCACACGGTTCCCAAAGCTGCACAGGGTCTGCCCCGGTGTCCCCCTACAATCTTTACCTTAGCCTGGGATTTTCAAAAATTGCCAGACTGGAGGTTCTTTTTAAAAATCCCGGTAGACACTGCTTGTACTTGTGCCATACAAAACCAGTCAGCAGCAGGACCAGTTTATTTTCCCCGCCAAGTTCATTCAAGCTGCCACTCAAAAACAGCAGCCAATCAGAATGCAGGATGCCAGGCAAGCCCACGGGTACTTGCAGCTGCCACTCAAAAGCAACAGATAATCAGAACAATCGTTTGGTTTGTTGAAGACTTTCACGACCGGATTCAACTGGTTGTGGTGGGTTTTCCGGGCTGTGTGGCCATGGCCATGGTGGATCTTGTTCCTAATGTTTCGCCTGCATCTGTGGCTGGCATTTTCAGCAGTGTATCACACAGCCTGGAAAAGCCACCACAACCAATCATTTGGTTTATTTTCCTCAGTACGAGCTTTATGTTAAACCAATTAGCAGACCTATTCACTATTCTCCCTCTGACAGCAAAATCTTATTTTAAACTATTAAAAACACAGATCAATTTCTTCCATTCCCACAGCACATACACAAAAATACCAATCGGGAGAAGACCAAGTGTATTGTCCTGCCCAGCCAGCTGAACTCTCTGCCTGATGTCCATTCAAGCTGCCACTCAAAAGCAACAGCCAATCAGAACGTGGGATACTGGGCATGCTCAGAAATGCTTCCAAAGCAAATACAGAAGTCCAGGTCATGTGGAGCAAACTGGAGCATTACTAACTCTGCTCCTGGGCAGAAGCGGGGAACTGTGTACATGCAGAAACCAGGATAAAATAGCCCAGTTATATATGATCCCAGCTCAACCGCAGTGTAATTGTACCATGCAAAAACGGCCTTGGAGGCAGATCCTAGAGAGGGCATAGAGCAGTGGTGGCAAACCTATGGCACGCTGATGGGAATTGTAGTCCATAACATCTGGAGTGCCAAAGGTTCACCACCACTGGCCCACTCCATCATGTTCCTGGCCCGGGAAAGTCTGTAATTGAAGTTACACTCCCACACATCTTGCAGGGGAGCATATGGCTTCATGATCCACCTCCTCATGCGAAATGCACCATCAGCCAGAACTAGCAGGGGAACAGCGACCCCCCCTCCATGATCAGTGTTGGATTCCCTGGAATAGATGCAATCCTGTCCATGGCATGGCATTCCCTGAAGATGTGGGCATCATAGCTCCTGCCTGGATGTCCAATCTCAGCTTCAGAGAACCATCCCTATTGGTCGCAGACTGCCATCAGGACAATGGAGGCAAGATTTTTCCTATTGACATACTGCCCCAATGCATTGGAAGGATTTCTGATGGAAATATCATATCCATCCACGGCTCCCACACATTGGGGAAAGTCCAGCTGGGCATATCCTGCCGTGAGCTGTTGAGAGAGACATAAGAAAGCATCACTCCGCAGACCGAAAAGTGCCACGGGGTGTGGGGTGTGTGGGAGGGTGGCTCGACACGTGTGTGCACAGGGCCTCTGAGGAGGGGCAGCCAGGAACTCATACACAAGATTACTGACACCAAGGACATAAAGCGAGAAGTGGCTCGATACGTGCAGTCTCTGCATAAAGTGGCCACTCCAGCTGGACACAAGAATCCAGGTACCTGTTCCACATTATTCACGAAACGGACCACCCTCCCGAAGAGCGCGACCCTCACGGCCAGGCAGAATTCATGCACAGCTTCTGTGACAGTTGCCAGGCTGACACCCAAACTGCTGTTTCACCTCACTGAAACTATTTGGGCTGGCCAGATACCAGATATCCATGCCGACTATCATCTCCACCGGGAGTGCAGCCTGTATAAGAACATAAGAACATAAGAACTAGCCTGCTGGATCAGACCAGAGTCCATCTAGTCAAGCATTCTGTTACTCGCAGTGGCCCACCAGGTGCCTTTGGGAGCTCACATGCAGGATGTGAAAGCAATGGGCTTCTGCTGCTGCTGCTCCTGAGCACCTGGTCTGCTAAGGCATTTGCAATCTCAGATCAAGGAGGATCAAGATTGGTAGCCATAGATCGACTTCTCCTCCATAAATCTGTCCAAGCCCTTTTTAAAGCTATCCAGGTGAGTGGCCATCACCACCTCCTGTGGCAGCATATTCCAAACACCAATCACACGTTGCGTGAAGAAGTGTTTCCTTTTATTAGTCCTAATCCTTCCCCCCAGCATTTTCAATGAATGCCCCCTGGTTCTAGTATTGTGAGAAAGAGAAA
Organism: Sphaerodactylus townsendi; assembly: GCF_021028975.2. Classification (NCBI taxonomy): domain Eukaryota; kingdom Metazoa; phylum Chordata; class Lepidosauria; order Squamata; family Sphaerodactylidae; genus Sphaerodactylus; species Sphaerodactylus townsendi. Next base: position 1,825,149 of record NC_059432.1, on the reverse strand, counting down.
AATTTCTCCCTGTCAACATTTTCTACCCCATGCATAATTTTATAGACTTCAATCATATCCCCCCTCAGACGTCTCCTCTCCAAACTAAAGAGTCCCAAACGCTGCAGCCTCTCCTCATAAGGAAGGTGCTCCAATCCTTCAATCATCCTCGTTGCCCTTCTCTGCACTTTTTCTATGTTTGTTTGTGTCCTGGCACTGCAGATGGGGATTAAGGTTGTCCACGATTCTTATGACGGTCTTCCTGGTCATGCGAAAGTTTTTTCAGCCATTCCTCGTCGTCCCAACAAGCCATGACACAGTTGTGCCACCAGTCACTTCTCCTGTGTGGTTAAACACGGTAATGAGGGCACTGGGGGGGGGGGGTGTCACCAGGGCAAACCATGCCTGCCTTCAATGTCCCCTCAGCGCGGCGGACTGAAGAGATGCGCTAGCCATCTCTT
>NC_059432.1:1809709-1819709 GCF_021028975.2 Sphaerodactylus townsendi | reverse complement strand
CCCCCCCACCCCCCCCCCCCCCCACCCCCCCCCCCCCCCACCCCCCCCCCCCCCCACCCCCCCCCCCCCCCACCCCCCCCCCCCCCCACCCCCCCCCCCCCCCACCCCCCCCCCCCCCCACCCCCCCCCCCCCCCACCCCCCCCCCCCCCCACCCCCCCCCCCCCCCACCCCCCCCCCCCCCCACCCCCCCCCCCCCCCACCCCCCCCCCCCCCCACCCCCCCCCCCCCCCACCCCCCCCCCCCCCCACCCCCCCCCCCCCCCACCCCCCCCCCCCCCCACCCCCCCCCCCCCCCACCCCCCCCCCCCCCCACCCCCCCCCCCCCCCACCCCCCCCCCCCCCCACCCCCCCCCCCCCCCACCCCCCCCCCCCCCCACCCCCCCCCCCCCCCACCCCCCCCCCCCCCCACCCCCCCCCCCCCCCACCCCCCCCCCCCCCCACCCCCCCCCCCCCCCACCCCCCCCCCCCCCCACCCCCCCCCCCCCCCACCCCCCCCCCCCCCCACCCCCCCCCCCCCCCACCCCCCCCCCCCCCCACCCCCCCCCCCCCCCACCCCCCCCCCCCCCCACCCCCCCCCCCCCCCACCCCCCCCCCCCCCCACCCCCCCCCCCCCCCACCCCCCCCCCCCCCCACCCCCCCCCCCCCCCACCCCCCCCCCCCCCCACCCCCCCCCCCCCCCACCCCCCCCCCCCCCCACCCCCCCCCCCCCCCACCCCCCCCCCCCCCCACCCCCCCCCCCCCCCACCCCCCCCCCCCCCCACCCCCCCCCCCCCCCACCCCCCCCCCCCCCCACCCCCCCCCCCCCCCACCCCCCCCCCCCCCCACCCCCCCCCCCCCCCACCCCCCCCCCCCCCCACCCCCCCCCCCCCCCACCCCCCCCCCCCCCCACCCCCCCCCCCCCCCACCCCCCCCCCCCCCCACCCCCCCCCCCCCCCACCCCCCCCCCCCCCCACCCCCCCCCCCCCCCACCCCCCCCCCCCCCCACCCCCCCCCCCCCCCACCCCCCCCCCCCCCCACCCCCCCCCCCCCCCACCCCCCCCCCCCCCCACCCCCCCCCCCCCCCACCCCCCCCCCCCCCCACCCCCCCCCCCCCCCACCCCCCCCCCCCCCCACCCCCCCCCCCCCCCACCCCCCCCCCCCCCCACCCCCCCCCCCCCCCACCCCCCCCCCCCCCCACCCCCCCCCCCCCCCACCCCCCCCCCCCCCCACCCCCCCCCCCCCCCACCCCCCCCCCCCCCCACCCCCCCCCCCCCCCACCCCCCCCCCCCCCCACCCCCCCCCCCCCCCACCCCCCCCCCCCCCCACCCCCCCCCCCCCCCACCCCCCCCCCCCCCCACCCCCCCCCCCCCCCACCCCCCCCCCCCCCCACCCCCCCCCCCCCCCACCCCCCCCCCCCCCCACCCCCCCCCCCCCCCACCCCCCCCCCCCCCCACCCCCCCCCCCCCCCACCCCCCCCCCCCCCCACCCCCCCCCCCCCCCACCCCCCCCCCCCCCCACCCCCCCCCCCCCCCACCCCCCCCCCCCCCCACCCCCCCCCCCCCCCACCCCCCCCCCCCCCCACCCCCCCCCCCCCCCACCCCCCCCCCCCCCCACCCCCCCCCCCCCCCACCCCCCCCCCCCCCCACCCCCCCCCCCCCCCACCCCCCCCCCCCCCCACCCCCCCCCCCCCCCACCCCCCCCCCCCCCCACCCCCCCCCCCCCCCACCCCCCCCCCCCCCCACCCCCCCCCCCCCCCACCCCCCCCCCCCCCCACCCCCCCCCCCCCCCACCCCCCCCCCCCCCCACCCCCCCCCCCCCCCACCCCCCCCCCCCCCCACCCCCCCCCCCCCCCACCCCCCCCCCCCCCCACCCCCCCCCCCCCCCACCCCCCCCCCCCCCCACCCCCCCCCCCCCCCACCCCCCCCCCCCCCCACCCCCCCCCCCCCCCACCCCCCCCCCCCCCCACCCCCCCCCCCCCCCACCCCCCCCCCCCCCCACCCCCCCCCCCCCCCACCCCCCCCCCCCCCCACCCCCCCCCCCCCCCACCCCCCCCCCCCCCCACCCCCCCCCCCCCCCACCCCCCCCCCCCCCCACCCCCCCCCCCCCCCACCCCCCCCCCCCCCCACCCCCCCCCCCCCCCACCCCCCCCCCCCCCCACCCCCCCCCCCCCCCACCCCCCCCCCCCCCCACCCCCCCCCCCCCCCACCCCCCCCCCCCCCCACCCCCCCCCCCCCCCACCCCCCCCCCCCCCCACCCCCCCCCCCCCCCACCCCCCCCCCCCCCCACCCCCCCCCCCCCCCACCCCCCCCCCCCCCCACCCCCCCCCCCCCCCACCCCCCCCCCCCCCCACCCCCCCCCCCCCCCACCCCCCCCCCCCCCCACCCCCCCCCCCCCCCACCCCCCCCCCCCCCCACCCCCCCCCCCCCCCACCCCCCCCCCCCCCCACCCCCCCCCCCCCCCACCCCCCCCCCCCCCCACCCCCCCCCCCCCCCACCCCCCCCCCCCCCCACCCCCCCCCCCCCCCACCCCCCCCCCCCCCCACCCCCCCCCCCCCCCACCCCCCCCCCCCCCCACCCCCCCCCCCCCCCACCCCCCCCCCCCCCCACCCCCCCCCCCCCCCACCCCCCCCCCCCCCCACCCCCCCCCCCCCCCACCCCCCCCCCCCCCCACCCCCCCCCCCCCCCACCCCCCCCCCCCCCCACCCCCCCCCCCCCCCACCCCCCCCCCCCCCCACCCCCCCCCCCCCCCACCCCCCCCCCCCCCCACCCCCCCCCCCCCCCACCCCCCCCCCCCCCCACCCCCCCCCCCCCCCACCCCCCCCCCCCCCCACCCCCCCCCCCCCCCACCCCCCCCCCCCCCCACCCCCCCCCCCCCCCACCCCCCCCCCCCCCCACCCCCCCCCCCCCCCACCCCCCCCCCCCCCCACCCCCCCCCCCCCCCACCCCCCCCCCCCCCCACCCCCCCCCCCCCCCACCCCCCCCCCCCCCCACCCCCCCCCCCCCCCACCCCCCCCCCCCCCCACCCCCCCCCCCCCCCACCCCCCCCCCCCCCCACCCCCCCCCCCCCCCACCCCCCCCCCCCCCCACCCCCCCCCCCCCCCACCCCCCCCCCCCCCCACCCCCCCCCCCCCCCACCCCCCCCCCCCCCCACCCCCCCCCCCCCCCACCCCCCCCCCCCCCCACCCCCCCCCCCCCCCACCCCCCCCCCCCCCCACCCCCCCCCCCCCCCACCCCCCCCCCCCCCCACCCCCCCCCCCCCCCACCCCCCCCCCCCCCCACCCCCCCCCCCCCCCACCCCCCCCCCCCCCCACCCCCCCCCCCCCCCACCCCCCCCCCCCCCCACCCCCCCCCCCCCCCACCCCCCCCCCCCCCCACCCCCCCCCCCCCCCACCCCCCCCCCCCCCCACCCCCCCCCCCCCCCACCCCCCCCCCCCCCCACCCCCCCCCCCCCCCACCCCCCCCCCCCCCCACCCCCCCCCCCCCCCACCCCCCCCCCCCCCCACCCCCCCCCCCCCCCACCCCCCCCCCCCCCCACCCCCCCCCCCCCCCACCCCCCCCCCCCCCCACCCCCCCCCCCCCCCACCCCCCCCCCCCCCCACCCCCCCCCCCCCCCACCCCCCCCCCCCCCCACCCCCCCCCCCCCCCACCCCCCCCCCCCCCCACCCCCCCCCCCCCCCACCCCCCCCCCCCCCCACCCCCCCCCCCCCCCACCCCCCCCCCCCCCCACCCCCCCCCCCCCCCACCCCCCCCCCCCCCCACCCCCCCCCCCCCCCACCCCCCCCCCCCCCCACCCCCCCCCCCCCCCACCCCCCCCCCCCCCCACCCCCCCCCCCCCCCACCCCCCCCCCCCCCCACCCCCCCCCCCCCCCACCCCCCCCCCCCCCCACCCCCCCCCCCCCCCACCCCCCCCCCCCCCCACCCCCCCCCCCCCCCACCCCCCCCCCCCCCCACCCCCCCCCCCCCCCACCCCCCCCCCCCCCCACCCCCCCCCCCCCCCACCCCCCCCCCCCCCCACCCCCCCCCCCCCCCACCCCCCCCCCCCCCCACCCCCCCCCCCCCCCACCCCCCCCCCCCCCCACCCCCCCCCCCCCCCACCCCCCCCCCCCCCCACCCCCCCCCCCCCCCACCCCCCCCCCCCCCCACCCCCCCCCCCCCCCACCCCCCCCCCCCCCCACCCCCCCCCCCCCCCACCCCCCCCCCCCCCCACCCCCCCCCCCCCCCACCCCCCCCCCCCCCCACCCCCCCCCCCCCCCACCCCCCCCCCCCCCCACCCCCCCCCCCCCCCACCCCCCCCCCCCCCCACCCCCCCCCCCCCCCACCCCCCCCCCCCCCCACCCCCCCCCCCCCCCACCCCCCCCCCCCCCCACCCCCCCCCCCCCCCACCCCCCCCCCCCCCCACCCCCCCCCCCCCCCACCCCCCCCCCCCCCCACCCCCCCCCCCCCCCACCCCCCCCCCCCCCCACCCCCCCCCCCCCCCACCCCCCCCCCCCCCCACCCCCCCCCCCCCCCACCCCCCCCCCCCCCCACCCCCCCCCCCCCCCACCCCCCCCCCCCCCCACCCCCCCCCCCCCCCACCCCCCCCCCCCCCCACCCCCCCCCCCCCCCACCCCCCCCCCCCCCCACCCCCCCCCCCCCCCACCCCCCCCCCCCCCCACCCCCCCCCCCCCCCACCCCCCCCCCCCCCCACCCCCCCCCCCCCCCACCCCCCCCCCCCCCCACCCCCCCCCCCCCCCACCCCCCCCCCCCCCCACCCCCCCCCCCCCCCACCCCCCCCCCCCCCCACCCCCCCCCCCCCCCACCCCCCCCCCCCCCCACCCCCCCCCCCCCCCACCCCCCCCCCCCCCCACCCCCCCCCCCCCCCACCCCCCCCCCCCCCCACCCCCCCCCCCCCCCACCCCCCCCCCCCCCCACCCCCCCCCCCCCCCACCCCCCCCCCCCCCCACCCCCCCCCCCCCCCACCCCCCCCCCCCCCCACCCCCCCCCCCCCCCACCCCCCCCCCCCCCCACCCCCCCCCCCCCCCACCCCCCCCCCCCCCCACCCCCCCCCCCCCCCACCCCCCCCCCCCCCCACCCCCCCCCCCCCCCACCCCCCCCCCCCCCCACCCCCCCCCCCCCCCACCCCCCCCCCCCCCCACCCCCCCCCCCCCCCACCCCCCCCCCCCCCCACCCCCCCCCCCCCCCACCCCCCCCCCCCCCCACCCCCCCCCCCCCCCACCCCCCCCCCCCCCCACCCCCCCCCCCCCCCACCCCCCCCCCCCCCCACCCCCCCCCCCCCCCACCCCCCCCCCCCCCCACCCCCCCCCCCCCCCACCCCCCCCCCCCCCCACCCCCCCCCCCCCCCACCCCCCCCCCCCCCCACCCCCCCCCCCCCCCACCCCCCCCCCCCCCCACCCCCCCCCCCCCCCACCCCCCCCCCCCCCCACCCCCCCCCCCCCCCACCCCCCCCCCCCCCCACCCCCCCCCCCCCCCACCCCCCCCCCCCCCCACCCCCCCCCCCCCCCACCCCCCCCCCCCCCCACCCCCCCCCCCCCCCACCCCCCCCCCCCCCCACCCCCCCCCCCCCCCACCCCCCCCCCCCCCCACCCCCCCCCCCCCCCACCCCCCCCCCCCCCCACCCCCCCCCCCCCCCACCCCCCCCCCCCCCCACCCCCCCCCCCCCCCACCCCCCCCCCCCCCCACCCCCCCCCCCCCCCACCCCCCCCCCCCCCCACCCCCCCCCCCCCCCACCCCCCCCCCCCCCCACCCCCCCCCCCCCCCACCCCCCCCCCCCCCCACCCCCCCCCCCCCCCACCCCCCCCCCCCCCCACCCCCCCCCCCCCCCACCCCCCCCCCCCCCCACCCCCCCCCCCCCCCACCCCCCCCCCCCCCCACCCCCCCCCCCCCCCACCCCCCCCCCCCCCCACCCCCCCCCCCCCCCACCCCCCCCCCCCCCCACCCCCCCCCCCCCCCACCCCCCCCCCCCCCCACCCCCCCCCCCCCCCACCCCCCCCCCCCCCCACCCCCCCCCCCCCCCACCCCCCCCCCCCCCCACCCCCCCCCCCCCCCACCCCCCCCCCCCCCCACCCCCCCCCCCCCCCACCCCCCCCCCCCCCCACCCCCCCCCCCCCCCACCCCCCCCCCCCCCCACCCCCCCCCCCCCCCACCCCCCCCCCCCCCCACCCCCCCCCCCCCCCACCCCCCCCCCCCCCCACCCCCCCCCCCCCCCACCCCCCCCCCCCCCCACCCCCCCCCCCCCCCACCCCCCCCCCCCCCCACCCCCCCCCCCCCCCACCCCCCCCCCCCCCCACCCCCCCCCCCCCCCACCCCCCCCCCCCCCCACCCCCCCCCCCCCCCACCCCCCCCCCCCCCCACCCCCCCCCCCCCCCACCCCCCCCCCCCCCCACCCCCCCCCCCCCCCACCCCCCCCCCCCCCCACCCCCCCCCCCCCCCACCCCCCCCCCCCCCCACCCCCCCCCCCCCCCACCCCCCCCCCCCCCCACCCCCCCCCCCCCCCACCCCCCCCCCCCCCCACCCCCCCCCCCCCCCACCCCCCCCCCCCCCCACCCCCCCCCCCCCCCACCCCCCCCCCCCCCCACCCCCCCCCCCCCCCACCCCCCCCCCCCCCCACCCCCCCCCCCCCCCACCCCCCCCCCCCCCCACCCCCCCCCCCCCCCACCCCCCCCCCCCCCCACCCCCCCCCCCCCCCCCCCCCCCCCCCCCCCACCCCCCCCCCCCATCCCACCCCCCCGCCCCCCCCCCCCCCCCCCCAACCCCCTCCCCCCCCCCCACCCCCCCCCCCCCCCACCCCCCCCCCCCCACCCCCCCCCCCCCCCCCCCCCCCCCCCCCCCCCCCCCCCCCCCCCCCACACCCCCCCCCCCCCCCCCCCCGCCCCCCCAACCCCCCCCCCCCCCCCCCCCCCCCCCCCCCCACCCCCCCCCCCCCCCCCCCCCCCCCCCCCCAACCCCCCCCCCCCCCCCCCCCCCCCAATATGGCCTTGAGTTGGGCTATTAAGATACTGTGCTAGGAAGTACTGCTCATCAAGAAACATTTATCTTTATTACACCCCTGCTCCCAAGATAATGTAAACACCCCCCTATCTATCTATCTATCTATCTATCTATCTATCTATCTATCTATCTCCCCCCCCCCCCCACCCCCCCCCACCCCCACCCCCCCCCCCCCCCCCACACCCCCCCCCCCCCCCCCCCCCCTCCCCCCCCCCCCACCCCCCCCCCCCCCCCCCCCCCAATCTATCTATCTATCTATCTATCTATCTATCTATCTATCTATCTATCGATCGATCGATCGATCGATCGATCGATCGATCGATCTACCTATCTATCTCTCTCTCTCTCTCTCTCTCTCTCTCTCTCTCTCTCTCTCTAGATAGATAGATAGATAGATAGATAGAGAGATAGAGAGATAGAGAGATAGAGAGATAGAGAGATAGAGATAGAGATAGAGAGATAGAGAGATAGAGAGATAGAGAGATAGAGAGATAGAGAGATAGAGAGATAGATAGGGGATATATATAGGGGATATATATAAGTAGGGGATGTGTGGACTTAATTCTTCCCCCAACTACTAATTTCCCCTCACAGCCCCCCCGACACCTTCCCCATCCTTTGACTCAGTAGCAATCCTACAAGTTGGGGCCTTTTGGGTAACCAACCTGCAGGTGCCGTCTGGAGATCTCCTGCTATTACAATTGATCTCCAGGCTACAGAGACCAGTTCACCTGGAGAAAACGACTGCTTTAGAGGGTGGACTGTATGGCATTATACCCTGCTGATGTTGCTCCCCTTCCCAAACCACACTTTCCATAGACTCCACCCCAAACCTCCAGGTATTTCCCAACCTAGAGCTGGCAACCCTATTTGTGGAATGGGTGATGGAACAGCTTGATGGTTTTGTAAGGTTGCCAGTTCCAGATTGGAAAATACTTGGAGATTTTGGAAGTGGAGCCTGAGGGGGGCGGGTTTTGTGGAGGGGTGGGACTTCAATGTCATAGACTAGAGCAGAGGTCTTCAAACTATGGCCCTCCAGATGTTCAGGAACTACAATTCCCATCAGCCTCCGCCAGCATGGCCAAGTAGCAGGGCAAGACCCCTGGACCCCTGGACCACTGGAAGACCCCTGGACTAGAGTCTGCCCTGGACCCCTGGAAGACCCCTGGACTAGAGTCTGCCTTCTCTAGTCTCACAATACTAGAACCAGGGGGCATTCATTGAAAATGCTGGGGGGAAGAATTAGGACTAATAAAAGGAAACACTTCTTCACACAACGTGTGATTGGTGTTTGGAATATGCTGCCACAGGAGGTGGTGATGGCCACTAACCTGGATGGCTTTAAAAGGGGCTTGGATAGATTTATGGAGGAGAAGTCGATCTATGGCTACCAGTCTTGATCTGCCTTGATCTGAGATTGCAAATGCCTTAGCAGACCAGGTGCTCAGGAGCAGCAGCAGCAGAAGGCCATTGCTTTCACCTCCTGCATGTGAGCTCCCAAAGGCACCTGGTGGGCCACTGCGAGTAGCAGAGTGCTGGACTAGATGGACTCTGGTCTGATCCAGCAGGCCAGTTGTTATGTTCTTATGTTCTTATGTTCTCCAGCAGCTATTTTCTGCAGGTGAACTGATCTCTGTCACCTGGAGATCAGATGTAATCCCAGGAGATCTCCAGTTACCAACCGGAGGTTGGCAGCTATAGGGCTGTGGTGTGTGTGAGTGTTACCGAAAACATAAGCAGGTGAAGAAAGGTTAGTTCCTCCTCCTGCCTGCCAATTTACCTTTGCCAATATTACCTCCATCTTAGCATTGAAGGGTTAGGAGCCTCATAGCTGCCTCAAGTTGTGATGTGCCTTATGCATGAGCATTTCCCAGTATTGTACAAAGTCCCCTTTGGGAGATGAATAGGAATTTACTGAATCTCAGCTCAACCCTGGTACTGGGTTGCTGCTAAGGGCAAAAGAACAGGATGCAATGAAAGCTTAGCTTCTAAAATAGTTGGAATCCATACTGAGGGGAACCTCCTTTGATTGCCAGCAATAGGAGTAACTGGCCGATTCTCCTATAGTGCCATGTTCTTTCCTGTTTTTTATTTTAAATTGCCACCTGGCCAGCCAGTATATTATAGCAGTTGAGAGTGTTGGGATAAGACCTGGGAAGCTGAATGGGTAAACATTGGCCGCCAATTCTCTCTCAGAGTAGCCCACCTCACAAAACTGTTGTGAAATTCATAGTGAACCCTTGTAAACCACCTTGAGCTCTATTGAGGAAGGGTAGGATGAGAATGTGACTGATAAATAAAATTAAAATTTCACATGGGCCTGAATTCTGCAGGTGCAAATGTTTGGGTCAGAAGTATGCCCCCCACCATAGGTCCAAACCCTCCATCCCCAGTCAATTCAAAATAATTCACTTGTTTGTTGAGTTACAGAAACTCAGCTCCCCCCCTCTCTCTTCCTTCCCCCTTCCCCCTCCTCCCGTGCAGTCCCGAAACTGCCATTCAGAGCTTAGTCACTACTAATCCTCTGGATTTCCTACATCTTTACTTTCAGTAGGCTGCACATAAAGCCTACATTGTTCTCTACCCACAGGCACTGCTCATTCTCAGAGCTAGAGGGCGCTGTGTATACAGGTAGAGATTTGTGTGCTTGTGTATTTTGGAGGGGGATGTAGACTGCCACACCTTAGGCACTGTGAAGAGCATTCCTGTAGTAAAGGTGGATAAAGGCAGTTGCTTACAAATAGCACTGCTTTCTCCTTGGCTCTCCCCCTGTAATATATTTTTGGGTTTGTGTGTAGTGGATTGCGACAGAGCCGTGAGGCAGAATGCTCAGCCACCATCATGGGTCAGACGAGAGGTGCATTTGTTAATATGGCTGCCTGGTTGACCTACAAAGTTGAAGACGTGTGTCTGTTTTTGCCTGGGCTTCCTGCACTCTTATTCGGCAACCTGATTCATCTCCCATCTCACAGCTGGGCTGGTAAGAAAAGGGTTTAAAGCAAGAAAGTAGGGCTGGCAACTGCTTGGAGAAAAAA
>NC_059432.1:1791558-1809615 GCF_021028975.2 Sphaerodactylus townsendi | reverse complement strand
CTCGTGTATCTAATCTGGAGGAACCGGGTTTGATTCCCAGCTCTGCCACCTGAGATGGGGAGGCTTATTTGGGGAATTCAGATTAGCCTGTACACTCCCACACACGCCAGCTGGGTGACCTTGGGCTAGTCGCAGCTCTTCGGAGCTCTCTCAGCCCCACCCACCTCACAGGGTGTTTGTTGTGAGGGGGGAAGGGCAAGGCGATTGTCAGCCCCTTTGAGTCTCCTGCAGGAGAGAAAGGGGGGATATAAATCCAAACTCTTCTTCTTCTTCTATAACTACGCATGGGTGGGAAGTAATTAAAAAATATGCATCTCCATGCGAAGGCACAACAGCAATTCAAATTGTTTCCGTGGGTTCTAATCACTCCCTGCCCAGATGCATGTGAATGCAAAAACAGGAAAACAGATTCCTTTATCCCGACTGCAACCTGTAATACATTCGCTGTGCAAAAGGGGCCTTTGTCCTGTATATTCAGACCACGTTAACAGTGTTAATGAAGGGCTAGCCTTTTTGTGCTGTGAGTAGAGGCAGTGGATGCCAACGGGATGCTGATGAATATGGAGATGTTCCCATGTGAACAGAAATACTTTAGGTCTGGTCCAAGCGAGATTTCACAAGCATGGAAGTTATCTCGATTAGGGGTGTGCATTCGAGGAAAACCAAACAACCCCCCTCCCCCTGAACAATACCTTATTTGTAGTTTTTACCTTTTTTGTACCCAAAAAATGTTAGCAGTTTAAAGGAATCCAAAAAAGAAGGTCTCAAATCACGCCAGTGATGCTGCTTCCCAAATTTGAGTGGACTTGGAGGCAGCAGCAATTTTTCGCGTTCAAGTTTCATGGATTCAAAAACTTTGGAACAATCTGAAAAAGCTGATAGAGATGCAGCTTTTTGGGGTTTATTGTGTATTGAGCTATTGAGAAGAAGAGTTTGGATTTATACCCCACCTTTCTCTCCTACAAGGAGACTCAAGGAGGCTAACAAGCTCCTTTCCCTTCCTCTCCGCACAACAGACACCTTATGAGGTAGGTGGGGCTGAGAGAGTTTTAAAGAACTGTGACTAGCCAAGGTCACTCAGCAGGAATATAGGAAACATATCTGGTTCACCAGATAAGCCTCCGTCACTCAGGTGGAGGAGTGGGGAATAGAACCCAGCTCTCCAGATTAGAATCCGCCTTCTCTTAATCGCAACACCACACTGGTTTCCTTAGTTGAGAAGGTGATGTGAGCTCAGATTGTTATATTTAAGTGAGTGCATGTGTAGTTTCTTACAGGTTAGCCTGATGTATTACTGTAGAAGTAAATAAACCCTTTTTAAAACCTTACTGCTAGCCTGATGATTGAGACCTAACAGGTTTTTCAAACATTTCTGGGTCTATTAAACCCAAACTTGAAAAATACAACCACCGCCAACAAAAAACGATGCACATCCCTAATCTTGGTGATTAATGATCTTGCTAATGTGGCTGAATACAGAACAGAGGGCAGAATTTTTGGATTAAGGAGTCTAAAGCAAATGAACTGCGGTGTATAATCAATTTTTATTAATACTTTTAAAAATGGCAAGATCTCTTTTCATCCCAGAATGTTCTGGGCCGCCTGCAAGCATGCTTGTGTTGCACTATTGGGACATGTAGTGTGTGTCCTTGGCTCAGCAGCAGCAATAGCTGTCGCAGTGTTTGTACCTATTAAAGCCAGGTCAACACAAACCTGCATAGCTTTGGCAGTGAGCCTGCTGTGGAAGCATACTCGCTGCTTGGTGGGGGGGGGGGGGGGTGGGGGGGGGGGGGGGTGGGGGGGGGGGGGGGTGGGGGGGGGGGGGGGTGGGGGGGGGGGGGGGTGGGGGGGGGGGGGGGTGGGGGGGGGGGGGGGTGGGGGGGGGGGGGGGTGGGGGGGGGGGGGGGTGGGGGGGGGGGGGGGTGGGGGGGGGGGGGGGTGGGGGGGGGGGGGGGTGGGGGGGGGGGGGGGTGGGGGGGGGGGGGGGTGGGGGGGGGGGGGGGTGGGGGGGGGGGGGGGTGGGGGGGGGGGGGGGTGGGGGGGGGGGGGGGTGGGGGGGGGGGGGGGTGGGGGGGGGGGGGGGTGGGGGGGGGGGGGGGTGGGGGGGGGGGGGGGTGGGGGGGGGGGGGGGTGGGGGGGGGGGGGGGTGGGGGGGGGGGGGGGTGGGGGGGGGGGGGGGTGGGGGGGGGGGGGGGTGGGGGGGGGGGGGGGTGGGGGGGGGGGGGGGTGGGGGGGGGGGGGGGTGGGGGGGGGGGGGGGTGGGGGGGGGGGGGGGTGGGGGGGGGGGGGGGTGGGGGGGGGGGGGGGTGGGGGGGGGGGGGGGTGGGGGGGGGGGGGGGTGGGGGGGGGGGGGGGTGGGGGGGGGGGGGGGTGGGGGGGGGGGGGGGTGGGGGGGGGGGGGGGTGGGGGGGGGGGGGGGTGGGGGGGGGGGGGGGTGGGGGGGGGGGGGGGTGGGGGGGGGGGGGGGTGGGGGGGGGGGGGGGTGGGGGGGGGGGGGGGTGGGGGGGGGGGGGGGTGGGGGGGGGGGGGGGTGGGGGGGGGGGGGGGTGGGGGGGGGGGGGGGTGGGGGGGGGGGGGGGTGGGGGGGGGGGGGGGTGGGGGGGGGGGGGGGTGGGGGGGGGGGGGGGTGGGGGGGGGGGGGGGTGGGGGGGGGGGGGGGTGGGGGGGGGGGGGGGTGGGGGGGGGGGGGGGTGGGGGGGGGGGGGGGTGGGGGGGGGGGGGGGTGGGGGGGGGGGGGGGTGGGGGGGGGGGGGGGTGGGGGGGGGGGGGGGTGGGGGGGGGGGGGGGTGGGGGGGGGGGGGGGTGGGGGGGGGGGGGGGTGGGGGGGGGGGGGGGTGGGGGGGGGGGGGGGTGGGGGGGGGGGGGGGTGGGGGGGGGGGGGGGTGGGGGGGGGGGGGGGTGGGGGGGGGGGGGGGTGGGGGGGGGGGGGGGTGGGGGGGGGGGGGGGTGGGGGGGGGGGGGGGTGGGGGGGGGGGGGGGTGGGGGGGGGGGGGGGTGGGGGGGGGGGGGGGTGGGGGGGGGGGGGGGTGGGGGGGGGGGGGGGTGGGGGGGGGGGGGGGTGGGGGGGGGGGGGGGTGGGGGGGGGGGGGGGTGGGGGGGGGGGGGGGTGGGGGGGGGGGGGGGTGGGGGGGGGGGGGGGTGGGGGGGGGGGGGGGTGGGGGGGGGGGGGGGTGGGGGGGGGGGGGGGTGGGGGGGGGGGGGGGTGGGGGGGGGGGGGGGTGGGGGGGGGGGGGGGTGGGGGGGGGGGGGGGTGGGGGGGGGGGGGGGTGGGGGGGGGGGGGGGTGGGGGGGGGGGGGGGTGGGGGGGGGGGGGGGTGGGGGGGGGGGGGGGTGGGGGGGGGGGGGGGTGGGGGGGGGGGGGGGTGGGGGGGGGGGGGGGTGGGGGGGGGGGGGGGTGGGGGGGGGGGGGGGTGGGGGGGGGGGGGGGTGGGGGGGGGGGGGGGTGGGGGGGGGGGGGGGTGGGGGGGGGGGGGGGTGGGGGGGGGGGGGGGTGGGGGGGGGGGGGGGTGGGGGGGGGGGGGGGTGGGGGGGGGGGGGGGTGGGGGGGGGGGGGGGTGGGGGGGGGGGGGGGTGGGGGGGGGGGGGGGTGGGGGGGGGGGGGGGTGGGGGGGGGGGGGGGTGGGGGGGGGGGGGGGTGGGGGGGGGGGGGGGTGGGGGGGGGGGGGGGTGGGGGGGGGGGGGGGTGGGGGGGGGGGGGGGTGGGGGGGGGGGGGGGTGGGGGGGGGGGGGGGTGGGGGGGGGGGGGGGTGGGGGGGGGGGGGGGTGGGGGGGGGGGGGGGTGGGGGGGGGGGGGGGTGGGGGGGGGGGGGGGTGGGGGGGGGGGGGGGTGGGGGGGGGGGGGGGTGGGGGGGGGGGGGGGTGGGGGGGGGGGGGGGTGGGGGGGGGGGGGGGTGGGGGGGGGGGGGGGTGGGGGGGGGGGGGGGTGGGGGGGGGGGGGGGTGGGGGGGGGGGGGGGTGGGGGGGGGGGGGGGTGGGGGGGGGGGGGGGTGGGGGGGGGGGGGGGTGGGGGGGGGGGGGGGTGGGGGGGGGGGGGGGTGGGGGGGGGGGGGGGTGGGGGGGGGGGGGGGTGGGGGGGGGGGGGGGTGGGGGGGGGGGGGGGTGGGGGGGGGGGGGGGTGGGGGGGGGGGGGGGTGGGGGGGGGGGGGGGTGGGGGGGGGGGGGGGTGGGGGGGGGGGGGGGTGGGGGGGGGGGGGGGTGGGGGGGGGGGGGGGTGGGGGGGGGGGGGGGTGGGGGGGGGGGGGGGTGGGGGGGGGGGGGGGTGGGGGGGGGGGGGGGTGGGGGGGGGGGGGGGTGGGGGGGGGGGGGGGTGGGGGGGGGGGGGGGTGGGGGGGGGGGGGGGTGGGGGGGGGGGGGGGTGGGGGGGGGGGGGGGTGGGGGGGGGGGGGGGTGGGGGGGGGGGGGGGTGGGGGGGGGGGGGGGTGGGGGGGGGGGGGGGTGGGGGGGGGGGGGGGTGGGGGGGGGGGGGGGTGGGGGGGGGGGGGGGTGGGGGGGGGGGGGGGTGGGGGGGGGGGGGGGTGGGGGGGGGGGGGGGTGGGGGGGGGGGGGGGTGGGGGGGGGGGGGGGTGGGGGGGGGGGGGGGTGGGGGGGGGGGGGGGTGGGGGGGGGGGGGGGTGGGGGGGGGGGGGGGTGGGGGGGGGGGGGGGTGGGGGGGGGGGGGGGTGGGGGGGGGGGGGGGTGGGGGGGGGGGGGGGTGGGGGGGGGGGGGGGTGGGGGGGGGGGGGGGTGGGGGGGGGGGGGGGTGGGGGGGGGGGGGGGTGGGGGGGGGGGGGGGTGGGGGGGGGGGGGGGTGGGGGGGGGGGGGGGTGGGGGGGGGGGGGGGTGGGGGGGGGGGGGGGTGGGGGGGGGGGGGGGTGGGGGGGGGGGGGGGTGGGGGGGGGGGGGGGTGGGGGGGGGGGGGGGTGGGGGGGGGGGGGGGTGGGGGGGGGGGGGGGTGGGGGGGGGGGGGGGTGGGGGGGGGGGGGGGTGGGGGGGGGGGGGGGTGGGGGGGGGGGGGGGTGGGGGGGGGGGGGGGTGGGGGGGGGGGGGGGTGGGGGGGGGGGGGGGTGGGGGGGGGGGGGGGTGGGGGGGGGGGGGGGTGGGGGGGGGGGGGGGTGGGGGGGGGGGGGGGTGGGGGGGGGGGGGGGTGGGGGGGGGGGGGGGTGGGGGGGGGGGGGGGTGGGGGGGGGGGGGGGTGGGGGGGGGGGGGGGTGGGGGGGGGGGGGGGTGGGGGGGGGGGGGGGTGGGGGGGGGGGGGGGTGGGGGGGGGGGGGGGTGGGGGGGGGGGGGGGTGGGGGGGGGGGGGGGTGGGGGGGGGGGGGGGTGGGGGGGGGGGGGGGTGGGGGGGGGGGGGGGTGGGGGGGGGGGGGGGTGGGGGGGGGGGGGGGTGGGGGGGGGGGGGGGTGGGGGGGGGGGGGGGTGGGGGGGGGGGGGGGTGGGGGGGGGGGGGGGTGGGGGGGGGGGGGGGTGGGGGGGGGGGGGGGTGGGGGGGGGGGGGGGTGGGGGGGGGGGGGGGTGGGGGGGGGGGGGGGTGGGGGGGGGGGGGGGTGGGGGGGGGGGGGGGTGGGGGGGGGGGGGGGTGGGGGGGGGGGGGGGTGGGGGGGGGGGGGGGTGGGGGGGGGGGGGGGTGGGGGGGGGGGGGGGTGGGGGGGGGGGGGGGTGGGGGGGGGGGGGGGTGGGGGGGGGGGGGGGTGGGGGGGGGGGGGGGTGGGGGGGGGGGGGGGTGGGGGGGGGGGGGGGTGGGGGGGGGGGGGGGTGGGGGGGGGGGGGGGTGGGGGGGGGGGGGGGTGGGGGGGGGGGGGGGTGGGGGGGGGGGGGGGTGGGGGGGGGGGGGGGTGGGGGGGGGGGGGGGTGGGGGGGGGGGGGGGTGGGGGGGGGGGGGGGTGGGGGGGGGGGGGGGTGGGGGGGGGGGGGGGTGGGGGGGGGGGGGGGTGGGGGGGGGGGGGGGTGGGGGGGGGGGGGGGTGGGGGGGGGGGGGGGTGGGGGGGGGGGGGGGTGGGGGGGGGGGGGGGTGGGGGGGGGGGGGGGTGGGGGGGGGGGGGGGTGGGGGGGGGGGGGGGTGGGGGGGGGGGGGGGTGGGGGGGGGGGGGGGTGGGGGGGGGGGGGGGTGGGGGGGGGGGGGGGTGGGGGGGGGGGGGGGTGGGGGGGGGGGGGGGTGGGGGGGGGGGGGGGTGGGGGGGGGGGGGGGTGGGGGGGGGGGGGGGTGGGGGGGGGGGGGGGTGGGGGGGGGGGGGGGTGGGGGGGGGGGGGGGTGGGGGGGGGGGGGGGTGGGGGGGGGGGGGGGTGGGGGGGGGGGGGGGTGGGGGGGGGGGGGGGTGGGGGGGGGGGGGGGTGGGGGGGGGGGGGGGTGGGGGGGGGGGGGGGTGGGGGGGGGGGGGGGTGGGGGGGGGGGGGGGTGGGGGGGGGGGGGGGTGGGGGGGGGGGGGGGTGGGGGGGGGGGGGGGTGGGGGGGGGGGGGGGTGGGGGGGGGGGGGGGTGGGGGGGGGGGGGGGTGGGGGGGGGGGGGGGTGGGGGGGGGGGGGGGTGGGGGGGGGGGGGGGTGGGGGGGGGGGGGGGTGGGGGGGGGGGGGGGTGGGGGGGGGGGGGGGTGGGGGGGGGGGGGGGTGGGGGGGGGGGGGGGTGGGGGGGGGGGGGGGTGGGGGGGGGGGGGGGTGGGGGGGGGGGGGGGTGGGGGGGGGGGGGGGTGGGGGGGGGGGGGGGTGGGGGGGGGGGGGGGTGGGGGGGGGGGGGGGTGGGGGGGGGGGGGGGTGGGGGGGGGGGGGGGTGGGGGGGGGGGGGGGTGGGGGGGGGGGGGGGTGGGGGGGGGGGGGGGTGGGGGGGGGGGGGGGTGGGGGGGGGGGGGGGTGGGGGGGGGGGGGGGTGGGGGGGGGGGGGGGTGGGGGGGGGGGGGGGTGGGGGGGGGGGGGGGTGGGGGGGGGGGGGGGTGGGGGGGGGGGGGGGTGGGGGGGGGGGGGGGTGGGGGGGGGGGGGGGTGGGGGGGGGGGGGGGTGGGGGGGGGGGGGGGTGGGGGGGGGGGGGGGTGGGGGGGGGGGGGGGTGGGGGGGGGGGGGGGTGGGGGGGGGGGGGGGTGGGGGGGGGGGGGGGTGGGGGGGGGGGGGGGTGGGGGGGGGGGGGGGTGGGGGGGGGGGGGGGTGGGGGGGGGGGGGGGTGGGGGGGGGGGGGGGTGGGGGGGGGGGGGGGTGGGGGGGGGGGGGGGTGGGGGGGGGGGGGGGTGGGGGGGGGGGGGGGTGGGGGGGGGGGGGGGTGGGGGGGGGGGGGGGTGGGGGGGGGGGGGGGTGGGGGGGGGGGGGGGTGGGGGGGGGGGGGGGTGGGGGGGGGGGGGGGTGGGGGGGGGGGGGGGTGGGGGGGGGGGGGGGTGGGGGGGGGGGGGGGTGGGGGGGGGGGGGGGTGGGGGGGGGGGGGGGTGGGGGGGGGGGGGGGTGGGGGGGGGGGGGGGTGGGGGGGGGGGGGGGTGGGGGGGGGGGGGGGTGGGGGGGGGGGGGGGTGGGGGGGGGGGGGGGTGGGGGGGGGGGGGGGTGGGGGGGGGGGGGGGTGGGGGGGGGGGGGGGTGGGGGGGGGGGGGGGTGGGGGGGGGGGGGGGTGGGGGGGGGGGGGGGTGGGGGGGGGGGGGGGTGGGGGGGGGGGGGGGTGGGGGGGGGGGGGGGTGGGGGGGGGGGGGGGTGGGGGGGGGGGGGGGTGGGGGGGGGGGGGGGTGGGGGGGGGGGGGGGTGGGGGGGGGGGGGGGTGGGGGGGGGGGGGGGTGGGGGGGGGGGGGGGTGGGGGGGGGGGGGGGTGGGGGGGGGGGGGGGTGGGGGGGGGGGGGGGTGGGGGGGGGGGGGGGTGGGGGGGGGGGGGGGTGGGGGGGGGGGGGGGTGGGGGGGGGGGGGGGTGGGGGGGGGGGGGGGTGGGGGGGGGGGGGGGTGGGGGGGGGGGGGGGTGGGGGGGGGGGGGGGTGGGGGGGGGGGGGGGTGGGGGGGGGGGGGGGTGGGGGGGGGGGGGGGTGGGGGGGGGGGGGGGTGGGGGGGGGGGGGGGTGGGGGGGGGGGGGGGTGGGGGGGGGGGGGGGTGGGGGGGGGGGGGGGTGGGGGGGGGGGGGGGTGGGGGGGGGGGGGGGTGGGGGGGGGGGGGGGTGGGGGGGGGGGGGGGTGGGGGGGGGGGGGGGTGGGGGGGGGGGGGGGTGGGGGGGGGGGGGGGTGGGGGGGGGGGGGGGTGGGGGGGGGGGGGGGTGGGGGGGGGGGGGGGTGGGGGGGGGGGGGGGTGGGGGGGGGGGGGGGTGGGGGGGGGGGGGGGTGGGGGGGGGGGGGGGTGGGGGGGGGGGGGGGTGGGGGGGGGGGGGGGTGGGGGGGGGGGGGGGTGGGGGGGGGGGGGGGTGGGGGGGGGGGGGGGTGGGGGGGGGGGGGGGTGGGGGGGGGGGGGGGTGGGGGGGGGGGGGGGTGGGGGGGGGGGGGGGTGGGGGGGGGGGGGGGTGGGGGGGGGGGGGGGTGGGGGGGGGGGGGGGTGGGGGGGGGGGGGGGTGGGGGGGGGGGGGGGTGGGGGGGGGGGGGGGTGGGGGGGGGGGGGGGTGGGGGGGGGGGGGGGTGGGGGGGGGGGGGGGTGGGGGGGGGGGGGGGTGGGGGGGGGGGGGGGTGGGGGGGGGGGGGGGTGGGGGGGGGGGGGGGTGGGGGGGGGGGGGGGTGGGGGGGGGGGGGGGTGGGGGGGGGGGGGGGTGGGGGGGGGGGGGGGTGGGGGGGGGGGGGGGTGGGGGGGGGGGGGGGTGGGGGGGGGGGGGGGTGGGGGGGGGGGGGGGTGGGGGGGGGGGGGGGTGGGGGGGGGGGGGGGTGGGGGGGGGGGGGGGTGGGGGGGGGGGGGGGTGGGGGGGGGGGGGGGTGGGGGGGGGGGGGGGTGGGGGGGGGGGGGGGTGGGGGGGGGGGGGGGTGGGGGGGGGGGGGGGTGGGGGGGGGGGGGGGTGGGGGGGGGGGGGGGTGGGGGGGGGGGGGGGTGGGGGGGGGGGGGGGTGGGGGGGGGGGGGGGTGGGGGGGGGGGGGGGTGGGGGGGGGGGGGGGTGGGGGGGGGGGGGGGTGGGGGGGGGGGGGGGTGGGGGGGGGGGGGGGTGGGGGGGGGGGGGGGTGGGGGGGGGGGGGGGTGGGGGGGGGGGGGGGTGGGGGGGGGGGGGGGTGGGGGGGGGGGGGGGTGGGGGGGGGGGGGGGTGGGGGGGGGGGGGGGTGGGGGGGGGGGGGGGTGGGGGGGGGGGGGGGTGGGGGGGGGGGGGGGTGGGGGGGGGGGGGGGTGGGGGGGGGGGGGGGTGGGGGGGGGGGGGGGTGGGGGGGGGGGGGGGTGGGGGGGGGGGGGGGTGGGGGGGGGGGGGGGTGGGGGGGGGGGGGGGTGGGGGGGGGGGGGGGTGGGGGGGGGGGGGGGTGGGGGGGGGGGGGGGTGGGGGGGGGGGGGGGTGGGGGGGGGGGGGGGTGGGGGGGGGGGGGGGTGGGGGGGGGGGGGGGTGGGGGGGGGGGGGGGTGGGGGGGGGGGGGGGTGGGGGGGGGGGGGGGTGGGGGGGGGGGGGGGTGGGGGGGGGGGGGGGTGGGGGGGGGGGGGGGTGGGGGGGGGGGGGGGTGGGGGGGGGGGGGGGTGGGGGGGGGGGGGGGTGGGGGGGGGGGGGGGTGGGGGGGGGGGGGGGTGGGGGGGGGGGGGGGTGGGGGGGGGGGGGGGTGGGGGGGGGGGGGGGTGGGGGGGGGGGGGGGTGGGGGGGGGGGGGGGTGGGGGGGGGGGGGGGTGGGGGGGGGGGGGGGTGGGGGGGGGGGGGGGTGGGGGGGGGGGGGGGTGGGGGGGGGGGGGGGTGGGGGGGGGGGGGGGTGGGGGGGGGGGGGGGTGGGGGGGGGGGGGGGTGGGGGGGGGGGGGGGTGGGGGGGGGGGGGGGTGGGGGGGGGGGGGGGTGGGGGGGGGGGGGGGTGGGGGGGGGGGGGGGTGGGGGGGGGGGGGGGTGGGGGGGGGGGGGGGTGGGGGGGGGGGGGGGTGGGGGGGGGGGGGGGTGGGGGGGGGGGGGGGTGGGGGGGGGGGGGGGTGGGGGGGGGGGGGGGTGGGGGGGGGGGGGGGTGGGGGGGGGGGGGGGTGGGGGGGGGGGGGGGTGGGGGGGGGGGGGGGTGGGGGGGGGGGGGGGTGGGGGGGGGGGGGGGTGGGGGGGGGGGGGGGTGGGGGGGGGGGGGGGTGGGGGGGGGGGGGGGTGGGGGGGGGGGGGGGTGGGGGGGGGGGGGGGTGGGGGGGGGGGGGGGTGGGGGGGGGGGGGGGTGGGGGGGGGGGGGGGTGGGGGGGGGGGGGGGTGGGGGGGGGGGGGGGTGGGGGGGGGGGGGGGTGGGGGGGGGGGGGGGTGGGGGGGGGGGGGGGTGGGGGGGGGGGGGGGTGGGGGGGGGGGGGGGTGGGGGGGGGGGGGGGTGGGGGGGGGGGGGGGTGGGGGGGGGGGGGGGTGGGGGGGGGGGGGGGTGGGGGGGGGGGGGGGTGGGGGGGGGGGGGGGTGGGGGGGGGGGGGGGTGGGGGGGGGGGGGGGTGGGGGGGGGGGGGGGTGGGGGGGGGGGGGGGTGGGGGGGGGGGGGGGTGGGGGGGGGGGGGGGTGGGGGGGGGGGGGGGTGGGGGGGGGGGGGGGTGGGGGGGGGGGGGGGTGGGGGGGGGGGGGGGTGGGGGGGGGGGGGGGTGGGGGGGGGGGGGGGTGGGGGGGGGGGGGGGTGGGGGGGGGGGGGGGTGGGGGGGGGGGGGGGTGGGGGGGGGGGGGGGTGGGGGGGGGGGGGGGTGGGGGGGGGGGGGGGTGGGGGGGGGGGGGGGTGGGGGGGGGGGGGGGTGGGGGGGGGGGGGGGTGGGGGGGGGGGGGGGTGGGGGGGGGGGGGGGTGGGGGGGGGGGGGGGTGGGGGGGGGGGGGGGTGGGGGGGGGGGGGGGTGGGGGGGGGGGGGGGTGGGGGGGGGGGGGGGTGGGGGGGGGGGGGGGTGGGGGGGGGGGGGGGTGGGGGGGGGGGGGGGTGGGGGGGGGGGGGGGTGGGGGGGGGGGGGGGTGGGGGGGGGGGGGGGTGGGGGGGGGGGGGGGTGGGGGGGGGGGGGGGTGGGGGGGGGGGGGGGTGGGGGGGGGGGGGGGTGGGGGGGGGGGGGGGTGGGGGGGGGGGGGGGTGGGGGGGGGGGGGGGTGGGGGGGGGGGGGGGTGGGGGGGGGGGGGGGTGGGGGGGGGGGGGGGTGGGGGGGGGGGGGGGTGGGGGGGGGGGGGGGTGGGGGGGGGGGGGGGTGGGGGGGGGGGGGGGTGGGGGGGGGGGGGGGTGGGGGGGGGGGGGGGTGGGGGGGGGGGGGGGTGGGGGGGGGGGGGGGTGGGGGGGGGGGGGGGTGGGGGGGGGGGGGGGTGGGGGGGGGGGGGGGTGGGGGGGGGGGGGGGTGGGGGGGGGGGGGGGTGGGGGGGGGGGGGGGTGGGGGGGGGGGGGGGTGGGGGGGGGGGGGGGTGGGGGGGGGGGGGGGTGGGGGGGGGGGGGGGTGGGGGGGGGGGGGGGTGGGGGGGGGGGGGGGTGGGGGGGGGGGGGGGTGGGGGGGGGGGGGGGTGGGGGGGGGGGGGGGTGGGGGGGGGGGGGGGTGGGGGGGGGGGGGGGTGGGGGGGGGGGGGGGTGGGGGGGGGGGGGGGTGGGGGGGGGGGGGGGTGGGGGGGGGGGGGGGTGGGGGGGGGGGGGGGTGGGGGGGGGGGGGGGTGGGGGGGGGGGGGGGTGGGGGGGGGGGGGGGTGGGGGGGGGGGGGGGTGGGGGGGGGGGGGGGTGGGGGGGGGGGGGGGTGGGGGGGGGGGGGGGTGGGGGGGGGGGGGGGTGGGGGGGGGGGGCCATGCTGGCAGGGGCTGATGGGAATTGTAGTCCACAACATCTGGAGTGCCAAAGGTTCGCCACCACTGTCACAGGTGGTTTGCCATTGCCTGCCTCTATGTAGCAGTTCCTGGACTTCCTTGGTAGTCTTTCATCCAAGGAGTTGCCAGGAGTGACAGTGCTTAGCTTCTGAGGTCTGACTAAATCAGCGGTTCTCAACCTGGGGGTCGGGACCCCTTTGGGGGTCGAACGACCCTTTCACAGGGGTCGCCTAAGATGCTCTGCATCAGTGTTCTCCATCTGTAAAATGGATAAATGTTAGGGTTGGGGGTCACCACTACACGAGGAGCTGTATTAAAGGGTCGTGGCATTAGGAAGGTTGAGAACCACTGGACTAGATTGTGCCGTCCAGCAGCTCCCAAAAATAGGGAATGGGCCTCGAAGAAGAAAACTACCCTGATGAAAATGTACATTCCAGTTTAATTGCTGTGCATAAAGTTGTTGGCTAAGAAGTAAACGTTAGGGACTTCTGTATTCAGATCCATGTTTGATTGTTGGGAAGGTTTGTTGTGGAGAGGGCAAAGAGATGATAATGGAGGAACATAGATGGGGACTGACAGTAGTCGTTTTCGGGAACCTCTTATAGCTGCATCACCCGGGCCAAGGAACAATGTAATGATGTATTAAATCAAGACTCTTTTCAATGCTGTTTGTTCAATTATAACAGCGTCTCTTTCGCAAATCCATTTAAACTGATCACTGCACATTTCGGAGCGGATTTTGTTGCCTTTGAGAACGCCGCATCTTTGTCCATCCATGGGGAGCGACACTGAGAACCTGTGGAATGAAATGAGAAATCGTCAGTGTAACACAGTTTGTCCCTTGCAGCAGGGTTTGGTGCATTCCAGAAGACTCATATGATGAGCTGAGCTTCACAATTACAGCAGAACCAACATACAGAAGTAGTTGAAATGGAGAGAATGGAAAATGCTGTGGTCATGTTACATGCTATGCTAAGCGAAGAAGCAGAGCCTCTTTTTTACAATTTTGTCTAGAAGTGTTTGGCTCTTATATTGGCAACACCAGAGGTGGGATCCAGCAGGTTCTCACAGGTTCCCGAGAGTAGGTTACTAATTATTTGTGTGTGCCGAGAGGGGGTTACTAATTGGTGGTTTTGCCACGTGATTTTTGCCTTAGTTACGCCCCTCTTCTCAGCAGTAGCGCGCAGAACTTGAAGCAGTCTAGCAGGAGGTGCACTGGCGTGCATGGCAGCCTGCGCCTGCGTGCATTCGTTTCCCGCCCAAGGACTGGCACAGCGGCTGCGTTCTTGCCACAGCCCTGGCCAGGAATGCCCCACCCCCGTAATGCCCGACCACGCCCCCGCCGTGCCCCGCCCAGCCCCACTGGCGCTACGCCACAGTTTGAATCCCACCACCATGGGAAGTTGTTACTAAAATTTTTGGATCCCACCACTGGGAGACACCCTTCGGGTAGACTTGCCTATATTACTTGCAGCATTGGTGATTATGTGTATGAGACTCAACACAAGTTGTGCCTCTCGAGACAGTTTTCGTACCAGCAAACTTGTTTAAAATGTGCCACTTTGTCAGTAGAGGCTTGAGTCATTGAATCAAGAGGAGGGGTCCATCCAAGAACATCTGGAATGGAAACATGTTTCCCAAGACTCTCGCAATCCAGAATGAATTTGTTCCATTTCCCATCAGAACTCTTTGGGGTGGAACGAAGTGGTTTCACTGTGCTTTTATTCTATGGCAGCTGACAGTGCACTAGGGTTTGCCTTGATGTTTGTCAGGTGGCTATACCACCCCAGTCAGACTCTGAGAATGTATACTACGTCAGCGTTTCTCCTCCTAGAATGCTTCAGAGCAGATGCAGGAAAATGTAACTTTGTAATGGGCTGGGTTCATGCAGCAAGTTCTCCCAAGCTGTAGCATAAGGAGGTAACCTAAGAACTTAGCTAAAGAAAGCATAATATCTAGGTTAGACTACTGTAATGAGATGGACTGACTATAAAGAAAATCATGGCCCTTAGGCTGGATGACCTGAGTAAGGTTGTTAGTGTTTTGGAGAATGTTAATTTATAGGGTCATCGTGAGTCAGAAATGACATGAAGGCACTTATCATGCACAGTGAAGATGTATTGTTGAAGGCTTTCACGGTCAGAATCATGGGTGTTGTGGGGTTTCCAGATTGTATGTCCATGTTCCAATAGCCTTTTCTCTTGATATTGGAACATCAGGAGAAAATGCTACTGGAAAATGACCATACAACCCAGAAACCTCACAACACCCCCCACACAGTGAAGGTTACACAGGGCTGCCTTTGAAAAATGTTAGTTGGTTCAAACTGAAGCTGCCAGACTGAATGGACCACATGCATCATATCAGTGGGGCAACATCTTCCTCCACCTCCCATTTATTTCTTAGCTGAAGTGCTGGCATTGTGTTTCATCTACAACGTCCTAAATAGTCTGGGTCCAGTAGTGAATCTTGGGCTTCTTTCCACTCTATGAACCTACCTGAAATTTAAGATCTTCCTGGGAGGAGGCCCTGCTGCATGTGTCTCCACCGTCTGACATGAACTGGGACCACATTAGCAAGGAATCATGGGACACTCTCTAGGTAACTCCATTCATTACTAGTCTTTAGTTGGTAAGTGAAGACAACTTTGTTGCAGAGGTTTATTGGACCACAGCTGTTGACTCTGCTTCCTGTTCCGATTGTTTTTTTCTGCTCCGTGTTTGGTTAGTTCACGATTTTTTACTTTATTAACTTGATTTTCTCGTGTGGTTTTTTGGGAACTATTTTTAAAACTCAGACCTTCTTGAGACCTTGGCATAATGCTAAGTAATAATGGTTCATGAAATGTGGGAGAGCTGGGGCATTCATAATTTCAACTACTAGCCACCTTGAGCCAAGAGAAAAAGCAGTATTCAAATTATTTTAATACATTTAAATAAAAAACTCTACTATTTGGGGTCTTTATTAATAAATTTTTCAAGTATTTGTTATACTTATTAATAGCACAATGCCTCATTATTTTTTAAAAGTACTCTGAAGTATTAATATAGTGAACAGGGGGAGGGGAACAGGACTTACAATGTTTGATTTAATAATGAGCCGTCTACCCAGGTCCAGTTCTTCCACGGGGCTCTAAACTTAAGCCCAATCCAAAAACGGTAGCTTCCTTGAATGACATTCTGGGTGAAGTTCTGCCAAAGGAAGTCGCAATTTTGTTTAGTTTAAAATTACAGCACTGACCATATCTAAAGCCAACAGACCCTAAACCTGTCCTGAACAACATGAACCACCCAAATCTGAGTGTTAGGACCCTGATCACTCTCACAAATATATATATATATATCATGGCAATATATTTTTCTTTAAAATCATATTGGCAGAAGCTAAGTTTTCACAGTACCTCTCTGACCTGGTTTCCAGAGGAGATAGGGAAATGCAGTATCTGATACCACAGTGGCTTTCCATATTCTTTGTCTTAACAGGATCTTTGCAAGGTGTGGTAATCAAGCATGCCCTCACACAGGATGAGACCTCCAGATTGCAGGAGTAACTCATTCTCTTAATTAGCTCATGTTAAAGCAGACTCGTGACCTAGCCTCCTCTCGCACTGCCAAGTGAGCATTCATTCCCCTTCGCTATTTTAAAAGCATATGTGTGCTGTTACACTCTTAGCAGCTGGCGGAGATTCCCTTTTATAAACTGATAACCCCTGTCAAGCTAGGTAACACGAGCTTAGGATAAATTGGCAGCTCTTGATGGGACAGTGAGTCACTCCAATCCAGGAAGGAACTGCACACGTGCAAAAAATGAGGCGCTGTTAAGGCAAATGATTGTTGTGCATATATAACCAACAATCTTTTTCCCCCCTGAGGTGGAAAAGGAGCTTAAGTGCAGTTTTAAGCCCCACTGAAAAGATCCTGGGTAGAGTACAAATATCCCCTTGTGTTATTTTTTAAAAAAACTTCATTTGTACCCCACCTTTCTCCCCAATACTGGGTGCCAAAATGGATCACAGTATTCTCTTGTCCTCCATTTTATCGTCACAACAGCCCTGTGATCTAAACGAGACTGAAATTCTGTAATTGGACCAAGATCACCCAGTGAGGTTCCATGGCGGAGCGAAGAATCAGACCTGACTTCAGATCTTCCAGATCCTAGGCCAATGCTCTAGCTACTATACCACACTAGCTCTCAACCAGATGGAAACATGGTTGCTGAAATAACATTCAGTTCAAACCTTAGCACTGAGATTTGGTTTTTTTTTAATCTGCCTTGGACTCCTGGAGCTCAACTGGAGGATGCTTATGAACAGTGGCGTAATGCCCATTGGGCAAGGTGGGCAGCTGCCCAGGGCACCACCTTGTGGGGGGCATCAAAATGCAGGATTCGTTTTTGGGTATTTTTAGTGGTTTTCAATTTTTCAATTATTAGCTCCTATTGGAAAAAATGGGGGATGGGGCACCCCCTTTTGGAGTCCATTACTTTGGACTCCTTGAACCAAACCTCACCAAACCTGGGGGGGTAGCATAAGGACAGTCTCCTAATGATACGCTCAATTTTTGGAGCTGATATGTCTAAAAATGCACCCCCTGCTGGCACCAATGTCCTGGTGCAAAAAAAAATTGGTCGTGGTGGAGTGGCCACCCTTTGGGGGGAGCATCCAACTCAAGTTTTGCCCAGGGCTACAGTTTGCCTCGTTACGCCCCTGCTTGTGAAAGATCACATTGGCGAATCCCAGACCTGAATCATGTCACAAACAAGGCCTAGTGGAGCCCCTTTCCTTTGTTGATTTTCAATCCATGCTGTGCTTCTTACCAGTTTTGACAAGTCCTGAAAGACAATCATCCGGGCATTCTTCTTAGAACAGGAATCATGGGCCTCAAGCCAGTTCCTAGTCTCGTCGGAAAACCACTGGCACTTTTCCTTTTCTAACAACCAACCCGTGGGACAGAGTTTACACTCAGTGCTCTCTAAAAGAATAAAGACATTTTCCTGCATTACACTGTTTCAGTTTGTATAAGCAGCGGTCCAGCTTATAACACAGGGCTCAGCAGCCTTTTCTAATCGAAGAGATAGACTACATCAAAATTATGAGCAGGAGATCTACCAAAAATCCTACATCCTACAAAAATCCTGCATCACTGGAAACATGCAGTTTAACATTATTGATAGCTGACATGTTGTTTAATAATCCATAAAGTTTCGTGGATCAAACATGGGGCCCTTCCGCACATGCAAAATAACGCGTTTTCAAACCACTTTCACAACTGTTTGCAAGTGGATTTTGCCATTCCGCACAGCTTCAAAGAGCACTGAAAGCAGTTAGAAAGTACATTATTCTGCATGTGCGGAATGAGCCATGGTTATTGCAAGTTGTCAGTTAAGCGGTACATATGTGCAGGTTTTCATTCACTGATGTAAGTCTACACATGGTTTATACTTGGATTGTTCATCACTGTCATTTTCCCAGGATTGTTTTTTGTGGTACTCAGTGGTACAGGTTACCAACACCCTCGGAGGAAAGGACTCTCTCTCAAGTTCTGAGGTTGGAAATCCATTATACATAAGTACTGGTGTAACCCCCATGCTCAGAATGGGTTGACCCAGAAAGGGGTGGAGACTCACAGCAGCAGGAGGCTGCAGAGCTCATGTAGTTTGGAGGAGACAAGGCTACCAGACTCGGACCTTGATTGCTACAAGCCCTTAACACCTTGTTAAGGTAACTGCAATGTTGTTGGGAACTAGTGGGAAGGTAGTTGTTTATTTTTTGCTATGTTGTAAATGTTGGAGTTTATTGTTTCAGGGTTTTTTATGTTTGTAATGGGTGAGAGTTCTCCTGGAAACCATCATGTTGAATCCTGCTCATCCAGCCCTTGGAGTCTTCAGGAGCCAACCCACTTGCAAAGAAGAATTGGACCTGGCAGTATCAGTAGACTGTAAATATAAGGACTTGAAAATGCAACCTGAACAGGACCTTGAAGTGTGATGTTAAATGCTGATGTTATATGTTAAAAAAGTAAACCATTTTGTTTTTAAAATTTGTTGTTGCAAACTCATTCCAAGTTCTGCCCCACAGAACCCACAGATAGAGGTTACACTGGCACTCTCCCTCTCCCCAAATACTGCATTGCCCTTTCAGTAAAGGCTCTCTAAAGAGCAAACTAGATGTGATGTCATCCTCATGTCTGCTGCCGGGACCCCTCTGCCATTTATTTCATTCATTCATTCATTCGTTCGTTCGTTCGTTCGTTCGTTCGTTCGTTCGTTCGTTCGTTC
>NC_059432.1:1773398-1791458 GCF_021028975.2 Sphaerodactylus townsendi | reverse complement strand
GAACGAACGAACGAACGAACGAACGAACGAACGAACGAACGAACGAATGAATGAATGAATGAAATAAATGGCAGAGGGGTCCCGGCAGCAGACATGAGGATGACATCACATCTAGTTTGCTCTTTAGAGAGCCTTTACTGAAAGGGCAATGCAGTAATTGGGGAGAGGGAGAGTGCCAGTGTAACCTCTATCTGTGGGTTCTGTGGGGCAGAACTTGGAATGAGTTTGCAACAACAAATTTTAAAAACAAAATGGTTTACTTTTTTAACATATAACATCAGCATTTAACATCACACTTCAAGGTCCTGTTCAGGTTGCATTTTCAAGTCCTTATATTTACAGTCTACTGATACTGCCAGGTCCAATTCTTCTTTGCAAGTGGGTTGGCTCCTGAAGACTCCAAGGGCTGGATGAGCAGGATTCAACATGATGGTTTCCAGGAGAACTCTCACCCATTACAAACATAAAAAACCCTGAAACAATAAACTCCAACATTTACAACATAGCAAAAAATAAACAACTACCTTCCCACTAGTTCCCAACAACATTGCAGTTACCTTAACAAGGTGTTAAGGGCTTGTACCAATCAAGGTCCGAGTCTGGTAGCCTTGTCTCCTCCAAACTACATGAGCTCTGCAGCCTCCTGCTGCTGTGAGTCTCCACCCCTTTCTGGGTCAACCCATTCTGAGCATGGGGGTTACACCAGTACTTATGTATAATAGATTTCTAACCTCAGAACTTGGGAGAGAGTCCTTTCCTCCAAGGGTGTTGGTAACCTGTACCACTGAGTACCACAAAAAACAATCCTGGGAAAACGACAGTGATGAACAATCCAAGTATAAACCATGTGTAGACTTACATCAGTGAATGAAAACCTGCACATATGTACCGCTTAACTGACAACTTGCAATAACCATGGCTCATTCCGCACATGCAGAATAATGTACTTTCTAACTGCTTTCAGTGCTCTTTGAAGCTGTGCGGAATGGCAAAATCCACTTGCAAACAGTTGTGAAAGTGGTTTGAAAACGCGTTATTTTGCATGTGCGGAAGGGCCCCATGTTTGATCCATAGAAACTTTATGGATTATTAAACAACATGTCGGCTATCAATAATGTTAAACAGCATGTTTCCAGTGATGCAAGTAGGATTTTTGGTAGATATCCTGCTCCTAATTTTGATGTAGTCTATCTCTTCAATTAGAAAAAGCAGCTGAGCCCTGTGTTATAAGCTGGACCAATGCTTATACAAACTGAAACGGTGTAATGCAGGAAAATGTCTTTATTCTTTTAGAGAGCGCTGAGTGTAAACTCTGTCCCACGGGTTGGTTGTTAGAAAAGGAAAAGTGTCAGTGGTTTTCCAACGAGACTAAGAACTGGCTTGAGGCCCATGATTCCTGTTCTGAGAAGAATGCCCAGATGATTGTCTTTCAGGACTTGTCAAAACTGGTAAGAAGCACAGTATGGATTGAAAATCAACAAAGGAAAGGAAAGGGGCTCCACTAGGCCTTGCTTGTGACATGAGTCAGGTCTGGGATCTGCCAATGTGATATTTCACAAGCAGGGGCGTAACGAGGCAAACTGTAGCCCTGGGCAAAACTTGAGTTGGATGCCCCCCCCCCATGGGTGGCCACTCCACCACGACCAATTTTTTTTTGCACCAGGACATTGGTGCCAGCAGGGGGTGCATTTTTAGACATATCAGCTCCAAAATTTCAGCGTATCATTAGGAGACTGTCCTTATGCTACCCCCCAGGTTTGGTGAGGTTTGGTTCAAGGAGTCCAAAGTTATGGACTCCAAAAGGGGGTGCCCCATCCCCCATTTTTTCCAATAGGAGCTAATAATTGAAAAATTGAAAACCACTAAAAATACCCAAAAACGAATCCTGCATTTTGATGCCTCCCACAAGGTGGTGCCCTGGGCAGCTGCCCACCTTGCCCAATGGGCATTACGCCACTGTTCATAAGCATCCTCCAGTTGAGCTCCAGGAATCCAAGGCAGATTTTTTAAAAAACAAATATCAGTGCAAAGATTAGAACTGAATGTTATTTCAGCAACCATGTTTCCATCTGGTTGAGACCCAGTGTGGTATAGTAGTAAGAGCATTGGCCTAGGATCTGGAAGATCTGAAGTCAGGTCTGATTCCTCGCTCCGCCATGGAACCTCACTGGGTGATCTTGGTCCAATTACAGAATTTCAGTCTCGTTTAGATCACAGGGCTGTTGTGACGATAAAATGGAGGACAAGAGAATACTGTGATCCATTTTGGCACCCAGTATTGGGGAGAAAGGTGGGGTACAAATGAAGTTTTTTAAAAAATAACACAAGGGGATATTTGTACTCTACCCAGGATCTTTTCAGTGGGGCTTAAAACTGCACTTAAGCTCCTTTTCCACCTCAGGGGGGAAAAAGATTGTTGGTTGTATATGCACAACAATCATTTGCCTTAACAGCACCTCATTTTTTGCACGCGTGCAGTTCCTTCCTGGATTGGAGTGACTCACTGTCCCATCAAGAGCTGCCAATTTATCCTAAGCTCGTGTTACCTAGCTTGACAGGGGTTATCAGTTTATAAAAGGGAATCTCCGCCAGCTGCTAAGAGTGTAACAGCACACATATGCTTTTAAAATAGCGAAGGGGAATGAATGCTCACTTGGCAGTGCGAGAGGAGGCTAGGTCACGAGTCTGCTTTAACATGATCTAATTAAGAGAATGTGTTACTCCTGAATAACCTGGAGGTCTCATCCTGTGTGAGGGCATGCTTGATTCCCACACCTTGCAAAGATCCTGTTAAGACAAAGAATATGGAAAGCCACTGTGGTATCAGATACTGCATTTCCCTATCTCCTCTGGAAACCAGGTCAGAGAGGTACTGTGAAAACTTAGCTTCTGCCAATATGATTTTAAAGAAAAATATATTGCCATGATATATATATATATATTTGTGAGAGTGATCAGGGTCCTAACACTCAGATTTGGGTGGTTCATGTTGTTCAGGACAGGTTTAGGGTCTGTTGGCTTTAGATATGGTCAGTGCTGTAATTTTAAACTAAACAAAATTGCGACTTCCTTTAGCAGAACTTCACCCAGAACGTCATTCAAGGAAGCTACCGTTTTTGGATTGGGCTTAAGTTTAGAACCCCGTGGAAGAACTGGACCTGGGTAGACGGCTCATTATTAAATCAACATTGTAAGTCCTGTTCCCCTCCCCCTGTTCACTATATTAATACTTCAGAGTACTTTTAAAAAATAATGAGGCATTGTGCTATTAATAAGTATAACAAATACTTGAAAAATTTATTAATAAAGACCCCAAATAGTAGAGTTTTTTATTTAAATGT
Organism: Sphaerodactylus townsendi; assembly: GCF_021028975.2. Lineage (NCBI taxonomy): Eukaryota > Metazoa > Chordata > Lepidosauria > Squamata > Sphaerodactylidae > Sphaerodactylus > Sphaerodactylus townsendi. The sequence goes on along the minus strand of NC_059432.1, from coordinate 1,788,117 downwards.
ATTAAAATAATTTGAATACTGCTTTTTCTCTTGGCTCAAGGTGGCTAGTAGTTGAAATTATGAATGCCCCAGCTCTCCCACATTTCATGAACCATTATTACTTAGCATTATGCCAAGGTCTCAAGAAGGTCTGAGTTTTAAAAATAGTTCCCAAAAAACCACACGAGAAAATCAAGTTAATAAAGTAAAAAATCGTGAACTAACCAAACACGGAGCAGAAAAAAACAATCGGAACAGGAAGCAGAGTCAACAGCTGTGGTCCAATAAACCTCTGCAACAAAGTTGTCTTCACTTACCAACTAAAGACTAGTAATGAATGGAGTTACCTAGAGAGTGTCCCATGATTCCTTGCTAATGTGGTCCCAGTTCATGTCAGACGATGGAGACACATGCAGCAGGGCCTCCTCCCAGGAAGATCTTAAATTTCAGGACGGTTCATAGAGTGGAAAGAAGCCCAAGATTCACTACTGGACCCAGACTATTTAGGACGTTGTAGATGAAACACAATGCCAGCACTTCAGCTAAGAAATAAATGGGAGGTGGAGGAAGATGTTGCCCCACTGATATGATGCATGTGGTCCATTCAGTCTGGCAGCTTCAGTTTGAACCAACTAACATTTTTCAAAGGCAGCCCTGTGTAACCTTCACTGTGTGGGGGGTGTTGTGAGGTTTCTGGGTTGTATGGTCATGTTCCAGTAGCATTTTCTCCTGATGTTCCAATATCAAGAGAAAAGGCTATTGGAACATGGACATACAATCTGGAAACCCCACAACACCCATGATTCTGACCGTGAAAGCCTTCAACAATACATCTTCATTGTGTATGATAAGTGCCTTCATGTCATTTCTGACTCACGATGACCCTATAAATTAACATTCTCCAAAACACTAACAACCTTACTCAGGTCATCCAGCCTAAGGGCCATGATTTTCTTTATAGTCAGTCCATCTCATTACAGTAGTCTAACCTAGATATTATGCTTTCTTTAGCTAAGTTCTTAGGTTACCTCCTTATGCTACAGCTTGGGAGAACTTGCTGCATGAACCCAGCCCATTACAAAGTTACATTTTCCTGCATCTGCTCTGAAGCATTCTAGGAGGAGAAACGCTGACGTAGTTTACATTCTCAGAGTCTGACTGGGGTGGTATAGCCACCTGACAAACATCAAGGCAAACCCTAGTGCACTGTCAGTTGCCATAGAATAAAAGCACAGTGAAACCACTTCGTTCCACCCCAAAGAGTTCTGATGGGAAATGGAACAAATTCATTCTGGATTGCGAGAGTCTTGGCAAACATGTTTCCATTCCAGATGTTCTTGGATGGACCCCTCCTCTTGATTCAATGACTCAAGCCTCTACTGACAAAGTGGCACATTTTTAAAAAGTTTGCTGGTACGAAAACTGTCTCGAGAGGCACAACTTGTGTTGGGTCTCATACACATAATCACCAATGCTGCAAGTAATATAGGCAAGTCTACCCGAAGGGTGTTGCCCAGTGGTGGGATCCAAAAATTTTAGTAACAGCTTCCCATGGGGGTGGGATTCAAACTGTGGCGTAGCGCCAGTGGGGCTGGGCAGGGCACGACGGGGGCATGGTCGGGCATTACGGGGGTGGGGCATTCCTGGCCAGGGCTGTGGCAAGAACGCAGCCGCTGTGCCAGTCCTTGGGCGGGAAACGAATGCACGCAGGCGCAGGCTGCCATGCACGCCAGTGCACCTCCTGCTAGACTGCTTCAAGTTCTGCGCGCTACTGCTGAGAAGAGGAGCGTAACTAAGGCAAAAATCACGTGGCAAAATCACCAATTAGTAACCCCCTCTCGGCACACACAAATAATTAGTAACCTACTCTTGGGAACCTGTGAGAACCTGCTGGATCCCACCTCTGGTGTTGCCAATATAAGAGCCAAACACTTCTAGACAAAATTGTAAAAAAGAGGCTCTGCTTCTTCGCTTAGCATAGCATGTAACATGACCACAGCATTTTCCATTCTCTCCATTTCAACTACTTCTGTATGTTGGTTCTGCTGTAATTGTGAAGCTCAGCTCATCATATGAGTCTTCTGGAATGCACCAAACCCTGCTGCAAGGGACAAACTGTGTTACACTGACGATTTCTCATTTCATTCCACAGGTTCTCAGTGTCGCTCCCCATGGATGGACAAAGATGCGGCGTTCTCAAAGGCAACAAAATCCGCTCCGAAATGTGCAGCGATCAGTTTAAATGGATTTGCGAAAGGGACGCTGTTATAATTGAACAAGTAGCATTGAAAAGAGTCTTGATTTAATACATCATTACATTGTTCCTTGGCCCGGGTGATGCAGCTATAAGAGGTTCCCGAAAATGACTACTGTCAGTCCCCATCTATGTTCCTCCATTATCATCTCTTTGCCCTCTCCACAACAAACCTTCCCAACAATCAAACATGGATCTGAATACAGAAGTCCCTAACGTTTACTTCTTAGCCAACAACTTTATGCACAGCAATTAAACTGGAATGTACATTTTCATCAGGGTAGTTTTCTTCTTCGAGGCCCATTCCCTATTTTTGGGAGCTGCTGGACGGCACAATCTAGTCCAGTGGTTCTCAACCTTCCTAATCCCACGACCCTTTAATACAGCTCCTCATGTTGTGTTGACCCCCAACCCTAACATTTATCCATTTTACAGATGGAGAACACTGATGCAGAGCATCTTAGGCAACCCCTGTGAAAGGGTCGTTTGACCCCCAAAGGGGTCCCGACCCCCAGGTTGAGAACCGCTGATTTAGTCAGACCTCAGAAGCTAAGCACTGTCACTCCTGGCAACTCCTTGGATGAAAGACTACCAAGGAAGTCCAGGAACGGCTACATAGAGGCAGGCAATGGCAAACCACCTGTGACAGTGGTGGCGAACCTTTGGCACTCCAGATGTTGTGGACTACAATTCCCATCAGCCCCTGCCAGCATGTCCCCCCCCCCCCACCCTTCCCCCCCCCCCCCACCCCCCCCTCCCCCCACCCCCCCCCCCCCCCCCCCCCCCCCCCCCCCACACCCCCCCCCCCCCACCCCCCCCCCCCCACCCCCCCCACCCCCCACCCCCCCCCCACCCCACCCCCCCCCCCCCCCCCCCCCCCCCCCCCCCACCCCCCCCCCCCCCCACCCCCCCCCCCCCCCACCCCCCCCCCCCCCCACCCCCCCCCCCCCCCACCCCCCCCCCCCCCCACCCCCCCCCCCCCCCACCCCCCCCCCCCCCCACCCCCCCCCCCCCCCACCCCCCCCCCCCCCCACCCCCCCCCCCCCCCACCCCCCCCCCCCCCCACCCCCCCCCCCCCCCACCCCCCCCCCCCCCCACCCCCCCCCCCCCCCACCCCCCCCCCCCCCCACCCCCCCCCCCCCCCACCCCCCCCCCCCCCCACCCCCCCCCCCCCCCACCCCCCCCCCCCCCCACCCCCCCCCCCCCCCACCCCCCCCCCCCCCCACCCCCCCCCCCCCCCACCCCCCCCCCCCCCCACCCCCCCCCCCCCCCACCCCCCCCCCCCCCCACCCCCCCCCCCCCCCACCCCCCCCCCCCCCCACCCCCCCCCCCCCCCACCCCCCCCCCCCCCCACCCCCCCCCCCCCCCACCCCCCCCCCCCCCCACCCCCCCCCCCCCCCACCCCCCCCCCCCCCCACCCCCCCCCCCCCCCACCCCCCCCCCCCCCCACCCCCCCCCCCCCCCACCCCCCCCCCCCCCCACCCCCCCCCCCCCCCACCCCCCCCCCCCCCCACCCCCCCCCCCCCCCACCCCCCCCCCCCCCCACCCCCCCCCCCCCCCACCCCCCCCCCCCCCCACCCCCCCCCCCCCCCACCCCCCCCCCCCCCCACCCCCCCCCCCCCCCACCCCCCCCCCCCCCCACCCCCCCCCCCCCCCACCCCCCCCCCCCCCCACCCCCCCCCCCCCCCACCCCCCCCCCCCCCCACCCCCCCCCCCCCCCACCCCCCCCCCCCCCCACCCCCCCCCCCCCCCACCCCCCCCCCCCCCCACCCCCCCCCCCCCCCACCCCCCCCCCCCCCCACCCCCCCCCCCCCCCACCCCCCCCCCCCCCCACCCCCCCCCCCCCCCACCCCCCCCCCCCCCCACCCCCCCCCCCCCCCACCCCCCCCCCCCCCCACCCCCCCCCCCCCCCACCCCCCCCCCCCCCCACCCCCCCCCCCCCCCACCCCCCCCCCCCCCCACCCCCCCCCCCCCCCACCCCCCCCCCCCCCCACCCCCCCCCCCCCCCACCCCCCCCCCCCCCCACCCCCCCCCCCCCCCACCCCCCCCCCCCCCCACCCCCCCCCCCCCCCACCCCCCCCCCCCCCCACCCCCCCCCCCCCCCACCCCCCCCCCCCCCCACCCCCCCCCCCCCCCACCCCCCCCCCCCCCCACCCCCCCCCCCCCCCACCCCCCCCCCCCCCCACCCCCCCCCCCCCCCACCCCCCCCCCCCCCCACCCCCCCCCCCCCCCACCCCCCCCCCCCCCCACCCCCCCCCCCCCCCACCCCCCCCCCCCCCCACCCCCCCCCCCCCCCACCCCCCCCCCCCCCCACCCCCCCCCCCCCCCACCCCCCCCCCCCCCCACCCCCCCCCCCCCCCACCCCCCCCCCCCCCCACCCCCCCCCCCCCCCACCCCCCCCCCCCCCCACCCCCCCCCCCCCCCACCCCCCCCCCCCCCCACCCCCCCCCCCCCCCACCCCCCCCCCCCCCCACCCCCCCCCCCCCCCACCCCCCCCCCCCCCCACCCCCCCCCCCCCCCACCCCCCCCCCCCCCCACCCCCCCCCCCCCCCACCCCCCCCCCCCCCCACCCCCCCCCCCCCCCACCCCCCCCCCCCCCCACCCCCCCCCCCCCCCACCCCCCCCCCCCCCCACCCCCCCCCCCCCCCACCCCCCCCCCCCCCCACCCCCCCCCCCCCCCACCCCCCCCCCCCCCCACCCCCCCCCCCCCCCACCCCCCCCCCCCCCCACCCCCCCCCCCCCCCACCCCCCCCCCCCCCCACCCCCCCCCCCCCCCACCCCCCCCCCCCCCCACCCCCCCCCCCCCCCACCCCCCCCCCCCCCCACCCCCCCCCCCCCCCACCCCCCCCCCCCCCCACCCCCCCCCCCCCCCACCCCCCCCCCCCCCCACCCCCCCCCCCCCCCACCCCCCCCCCCCCCCACCCCCCCCCCCCCCCACCCCCCCCCCCCCCCACCCCCCCCCCCCCCCACCCCCCCCCCCCCCCACCCCCCCCCCCCCCCACCCCCCCCCCCCCCCACCCCCCCCCCCCCCCACCCCCCCCCCCCCCCACCCCCCCCCCCCCCCACCCCCCCCCCCCCCCACCCCCCCCCCCCCCCACCCCCCCCCCCCCCCACCCCCCCCCCCCCCCACCCCCCCCCCCCCCCACCCCCCCCCCCCCCCACCCCCCCCCCCCCCCACCCCCCCCCCCCCCCACCCCCCCCCCCCCCCACCCCCCCCCCCCCCCACCCCCCCCCCCCCCCACCCCCCCCCCCCCCCACCCCCCCCCCCCCCCACCCCCCCCCCCCCCCACCCCCCCCCCCCCCCACCCCCCCCCCCCCCCACCCCCCCCCCCCCCCACCCCCCCCCCCCCCCACCCCCCCCCCCCCCCACCCCCCCCCCCCCCCACCCCCCCCCCCCCCCACCCCCCCCCCCCCCCACCCCCCCCCCCCCCCACCCCCCCCCCCCCCCACCCCCCCCCCCCCCCACCCCCCCCCCCCCCCACCCCCCCCCCCCCCCACCCCCCCCCCCCCCCACCCCCCCCCCCCCCCACCCCCCCCCCCCCCCACCCCCCCCCCCCCCCACCCCCCCCCCCCCCCACCCCCCCCCCCCCCCACCCCCCCCCCCCCCCACCCCCCCCCCCCCCCACCCCCCCCCCCCCCCACCCCCCCCCCCCCCCACCCCCCCCCCCCCCCACCCCCCCCCCCCCCCACCCCCCCCCCCCCCCACCCCCCCCCCCCCCCACCCCCCCCCCCCCCCACCCCCCCCCCCCCCCACCCCCCCCCCCCCCCACCCCCCCCCCCCCCCACCCCCCCCCCCCCCCACCCCCCCCCCCCCCCACCCCCCCCCCCCCCCACCCCCCCCCCCCCCCACCCCCCCCCCCCCCCACCCCCCCCCCCCCCCACCCCCCCCCCCCCCCACCCCCCCCCCCCCCCACCCCCCCCCCCCCCCACCCCCCCCCCCCCCCACCCCCCCCCCCCCCCACCCCCCCCCCCCCCCACCCCCCCCCCCCCCCACCCCCCCCCCCCCCCACCCCCCCCCCCCCCCACCCCCCCCCCCCCCCACCCCCCCCCCCCCCCACCCCCCCCCCCCCCCACCCCCCCCCCCCCCCACCCCCCCCCCCCCCCACCCCCCCCCCCCCCCACCCCCCCCCCCCCCCACCCCCCCCCCCCCCCACCCCCCCCCCCCCCCACCCCCCCCCCCCCCCACCCCCCCCCCCCCCCACCCCCCCCCCCCCCCACCCCCCCCCCCCCCCACCCCCCCCCCCCCCCACCCCCCCCCCCCCCCACCCCCCCCCCCCCCCACCCCCCCCCCCCCCCACCCCCCCCCCCCCCCACCCCCCCCCCCCCCCACCCCCCCCCCCCCCCACCCCCCCCCCCCCCCACCCCCCCCCCCCCCCACCCCCCCCCCCCCCCACCCCCCCCCCCCCCCACCCCCCCCCCCCCCCACCCCCCCCCCCCCCCACCCCCCCCCCCCCCCACCCCCCCCCCCCCCCACCCCCCCCCCCCCCCACCCCCCCCCCCCCCCACCCCCCCCCCCCCCCACCCCCCCCCCCCCCCACCCCCCCCCCCCCCCACCCCCCCCCCCCCCCACCCCCCCCCCCCCCCACCCCCCCCCCCCCCCACCCCCCCCCCCCCCCACCCCCCCCCCCCCCCACCCCCCCCCCCCCCCACCCCCCCCCCCCCCCACCCCCCCCCCCCCCCACCCCCCCCCCCCCCCACCCCCCCCCCCCCCCACCCCCCCCCCCCCCCACCCCCCCCCCCCCCCACCCCCCCCCCCCCCCACCCCCCCCCCCCCCCACCCCCCCCCCCCCCCACCCCCCCCCCCCCCCACCCCCCCCCCCCCCCACCCCCCCCCCCCCCCACCCCCCCCCCCCCCCACCCCCCCCCCCCCCCACCCCCCCCCCCCCCCACCCCCCCCCCCCCCCACCCCCCCCCCCCCCCACCCCCCCCCCCCCCCACCCCCCCCCCCCCCCACCCCCCCCCCCCCCCACCCCCCCCCCCCCCCACCCCCCCCCCCCCCCACCCCCCCCCCCCCCCACCCCCCCCCCCCCCCACCCCCCCCCCCCCCCACCCCCCCCCCCCCCCACCCCCCCCCCCCCCCACCCCCCCCCCCCCCCACCCCCCCCCCCCCCCACCCCCCCCCCCCCCCACCCCCCCCCCCCCCCACCCCCCCCCCCCCCCACCCCCCCCCCCCCCCACCCCCCCCCCCCCCCACCCCCCCCCCCCCCCACCCCCCCCCCCCCCCACCCCCCCCCCCCCCCACCCCCCCCCCCCCCCACCCCCCCCCCCCCCCACCCCCCCCCCCCCCCACCCCCCCCCCCCCCCACCCCCCCCCCCCCCCACCCCCCCCCCCCCCCACCCCCCCCCCCCCCCACCCCCCCCCCCCCCCACCCCCCCCCCCCCCCACCCCCCCCCCCCCCCACCCCCCCCCCCCCCCACCCCCCCCCCCCCCCACCCCCCCCCCCCCCCACCCCCCCCCCCCCCCACCCCCCCCCCCCCCCACCCCCCCCCCCCCCCACCCCCCCCCCCCCCCACCCCCCCCCCCCCCCACCCCCCCCCCCCCCCACCCCCCCCCCCCCCCACCCCCCCCCCCCCCCACCCCCCCCCCCCCCCACCCCCCCCCCCCCCCACCCCCCCCCCCCCCCACCCCCCCCCCCCCCCACCCCCCCCCCCCCCCACCCCCCCCCCCCCCCACCCCCCCCCCCCCCCACCCCCCCCCCCCCCCACCCCCCCCCCCCCCCACCCCCCCCCCCCCCCACCCCCCCCCCCCCCCACCCCCCCCCCCCCCCACCCCCCCCCCCCCCCACCCCCCCCCCCCCCCACCCCCCCCCCCCCCCACCCCCCCCCCCCCCCACCCCCCCCCCCCCCCACCCCCCCCCCCCCCCACCCCCCCCCCCCCCCACCCCCCCCCCCCCCCACCCCCCCCCCCCCCCACCCCCCCCCCCCCCCACCCCCCCCCCCCCCCACCCCCCCCCCCCCCCACCCCCCCCCCCCCCCACCCCCCCCCCCCCCCACCCCCCCCCCCCCCCACCCCCCCCCCCCCCCACCCCCCCCCCCCCCCACCCCCCCCCCCCCCCACCCCCCCCCCCCCCCACCCCCCCCCCCCCCCACCCCCCCCCCCCCCCACCCCCCCCCCCCCCCACCCCCCCCCCCCCCCACCCCCCCCCCCCCCCACCCCCCCCCCCCCCCACCCCCCCCCCCCCCCACCCCCCCCCCCCCCCACCCCCCCCCCCCCCCACCCCCCCCCCCCCCCACCCCCCCCCCCCCCCACCCCCCCCCCCCCCCACCCCCCCCCCCCCCCACCCCCCCCCCCCCCCACCCCCCCCCCCCCCCACCCCCCCCCCCCCCCACCCCCCCCCCCCCCCACCCCCCCCCCCCCCCACCCCCCCCCCCCCCCACCCCCCCCCCCCCCCACCCCCCCCCCCCCCCACCCCCCCCCCCCCCCACCCCCCCCCCCCCCCACCCCCCCCCCCCCCCACCCCCCCCCCCCCCCACCCCCCCCCCCCCCCACCCCCCCCCCCCCCCACCCCCCCCCCCCCCCACCCCCCCCCCCCCCCACCCCCCCCCCCCCCCACCCCCCCCCCCCCCCACCCCCCCCCCCCCCCACCCCCCCCCCCCCCCACCCCCCCCCCCCCCCACCCCCCCCCCCCCCCACCCCCCCCCCCCCCCACCCCCCCCCCCCCCCACCCCCCCCCCCCCCCACCCCCCCCCCCCCCCACCCCCCCCCCCCCCCACCCCCCCCCCCCCCCACCCCCCCCCCCCCCCACCCCCCCCCCCCCCCACCCCCCCCCCCCCCCACCCCCCCCCCCCCCCACCCCCCCCCCCCCCCACCCCCCCCCCCCCCCACCCCCCCCCCCCCCCACCCCCCCCCCCCCCCACCCCCCCCCCCCCCCACCCCCCCCCCCCCCCACCCCCCCCCCCCCCCACCCCCCCCCCCCCCCACCCCCCCCCCCCCCCACCCCCCCCCCCCCCCACCCCCCCCCCCCCCCACCCCCCCCCCCCCCCACCCCCCCCCCCCCCCACCCCCCCCCCCCCCCACCCCCCCCCCCCCCCACCCCCCCCCCCCCCCACCCCCCCCCCCCCCCACCCCCCCCCCCCCCCACCCCCCCCCCCCCCCACCCCCCCCCCCCCCCACCCCCCCCCCCCCCCACCCCCCCCCCCCCCCACCCCCCCCCCCCCCCACCCCCCCCCCCCCCCACCCCCCCCCCCCCCCACCCCCCCCCCCCCCCACCCCCCCCCCCCCCCACCCCCCCCCCCCCCCACCCCCCCCCCCCCCCACCCCCCCCCCCCCCCACCCCCCCCCCCCCCCACCCCCCCCCCCCCCCACCCCCCCCCCCCCCCACCCCCCCCCCCCCCCACCCCCCCCCCCCCCCACCCCCCCCCCCCCCCACCCCCCCCCCCCCCCACCCCCCCCCCCCCCCACCCCCCCCCCCCCCCACCCCCCCCCCCCCCCACCCCCCCCCCCCCCCACCCCCCCCCCCCCCCACCCCCCCCCCCCCCCACCCCCCCCCCCCCCCACCCCCCCCCCCCCCCACCCCCCCCCCCCCCCACCCCCCCCCCCCCCCACCCCCCCCCCCCCCCACCCCCCCCCCCCCCCACCCCCCCCCCCCCCCACCCCCCCCCCCCCCCACCCCCCCCCCCCCCCACCCCCCCCCCCCCCCACCCCCCCCCCCCCCCACCCCCCCCCCCCCCCACCCCCCCCCCCCCCCACCCCCCCCCCCCCCCACCCCCCCCCCCCCCCACCCCCCCCCCCCCCCACCCCCCCCCCCCCCCACCCCCCCCCCCCCCCACCCCCCCCCCCCCCCACCCCCCCCCCCCCCCACCCCCCCCCCCCCCCACCCCCCCCCCCCCCCACCCCCCCCCCCCCCCACCCCCCCCCCCCCCCACCCCCCCCCCCCCCCACCCCCCCCCCCCCCCACCCCCCCCCCCCCCCACCCCCCCCCCCCCCCACCCCCCCCCCCCCCCACCCCCCCCCCCCCCCACCCCCCCCCCCCCCCACCCCCCCCCCCCCCCACCCCCCCCCCCCCCCACCCCCCCCCCCCCCCACCCCCCCCCCCCCCCACCCCCCCCCCCCCCCACCCCCCCCCCCCCCCACCCCCCCCCCCCCCCACCCCCCCCCCCCCCCACCCCCCCCCCCCCCCACCCCCCCCCCCCCCCACCCCCCCCCCCCCCCACCCCCCCCCCCCCCCACCCCCCCCCCCCCCCACCCCCCCCCCCCCCCACCCCCCCCCCCCCCCACCCCCCCCCCCCCCCACCCCCCCCCCCCCCCACCCCCCCCCCCCCCCACCCCCCCCCCCCCCCACCCCCCCCCCCCCCCACCCCCCCCCCCCCCCACCCCCCCCCCCCCCCACCCCCCCCCCCCCCCACCCCCCCCCCCCCCCACCCCCCCCCCCCCCCACCCCCCCCCCCCCCCACCCCCCCCCCCCCCCACCCCCCCCCCCCCCCACCCCCCCCCCCCCCCACCCCCCCCCCCCCCCACCCCCCCCCCCCCCCACCCCCCCCCCCCCCCACCCCCCCCCCCCCCCACCCCCCCCCCCCCCCACCCCCCCCCCCCCCCACCCCCCCCCCCCCCCACCCCCCCCCCCCCCCACCCCCCCCCCCCCCCACCCCCCCCCCCCCCCACCCCCCCCCCCCCCCACCCCCCCCCCCCCCCACCCCCCCCCCCCCCCACCCCCCCCCCCCCCCACCCCCCCCCCCCCCCACCCCCCCCCCCCCCCACCCCCCCCCCCCCCCACCCCCCCCCCCCCCCACCCCCCCCCCCCCCCACCCCCCCCCCCCCCCACCCCCCCCCCCCCCCACCCCCCCCCCCCCCCACCCCCCCCCCCCCCCACCCCCCCCCCCCCCCACCCCCCCCCCCCCCCACCCCCCCCCCCCCCCACCCCCCCCCCCCCCCACCCCCCCCCCCCCCCACCCCCCCCCCCCCCCACCCCCCCCCCCCCCCACCCCCCCCCCCCCCCACCCCCCCCCCCCCCCACCCCCCCCCCCCCCCACCCCCCCCCCCCCCCACCCCCCCCCCCCCCCACCCCCCCCCCCCCCCACCCCCCCCCCCCCCCACCCCCCCCCCCCCCCACCCCCCCCCCCCCCCACCCCCCCCCCCCCCCACCCCCCCCCCCCCCCACCCCCCCCCCCCCCCACCCCCCCCCCCCCCCACCCCCCCCCCCCCCCACCCCCCCCCCCCCCCACCCCCCCCCCCCCCCACCCCCCCCCCCCCCCACCCCCCCCCCCCCCCACCCCCCCCCCCCCCCACCCCCCCCCCCCCCCACCCCCCCCCCCCCCCACCCCCCCCCCCCCCCACCCCCCCCCCCCCCCACCCCCCCCCCCCCCCACCCCCCCCCCCCCCCACCCCCCCCCCCCCCCACCCCCCCCCCCCCCCACCCCCCCCCCCCCCCACCCCCCCCCCCCCCCACCCCCCCCCCCCCCCACCCCCCCCCCCCCCCACCCCCCCCCCCCCCCACCCCCCCCCCCCCCCACCCCCCCCCCCCCCCACCCCCCCCCCCCCCCACCCCCCCCCCCCCCCACCCCCCCCCCCCCCCACCCCCCCCCCCCCCCACCCCCCCCCCCCCCCACCCCCCCCCCCCCCCACCCCCCCCCCCCCCCACCCCCCCCCCCCCCCACCCCCCCCCCCCCCCACCCCCCCCCCCCCCCACCCCCCCCCCCCCCCACCCCCCCCCCCCCCCACCCCCCCCCCCCCCCACCCCCCCCCCCCCCCACCCCCCCCCCCCCCCACCCCCCCCCCCCCCCACCCCCCCCCCCCCCCACCCCCCCCCCCCCCCACCCCCCCCCCCCCCCACCCCCCCCCCCCCCCACCCCCCCCCCCCCCCACCCCCCCCCCCCCCCACCCCCCCCCCCCCCCACCCCCCCCCCCCCCCACCCCCCCCCCCCCCCACCCCCCCCCCCCCCCACCCCCCCCCCCCCCCACCCCCCCCCCCCCCCACCCCCCCCCCCCCCCACCCCCCCCCCCCCCCACCCCCCCCCCCCCCCACCCCCCCCCCCCCCCACCCCCCCCCCCCCCCACCCCCCCCCCCCCCCACCCCCCCCCCCCCCCACCCCCCCCCCCCCCCACCCCCCCCCCCCCCCACCCCCCCCCCCCCCCACCCCCCCCCCCCCCCACCCCCCCCCCCCCCCACCCCCCCCCCCCCCCACCCCCCCCCCCCCCCACCCCCCCCCCCCCCCACCCCCCCCCCCCCCCACCCCCCCCCCCCCCCACCCCCCCCCCCCCCCACCCCCCCCCCCCCCCACCCCCCCCCCCCCCCACCCCCCCCCCCCCCCACCCCCCCCCCCCCCCACCCCCCCCCCCCCCCACCCCCCCCCCCCCCCACCCCCCCCCCCCCCCACCCCCCCCCCCCCCCACCCCCCCCCCCCCCCACCCCCCCCCCCCCCCACCCCCCCCCCCCCCCACCCCCCCCCCCCCCCACCCCCCCCCCCCCCCACCCCCCCCCCCCCCCACCCCCCCCCCCCCCCACCCCCCCCCCCCCCCACCCCCCCCCCCCCCCACCCCCCCCCCCCCCCACCCCCCCCCCCCCCCACCCCCCCCCCCCCCCACCCCCCCCCCCCCCCACCCCCCCCCCCCCCCACCCCCCCCCCCCCCCACCCCCCCCCCCCCCCACCCCCCCCCCCCCCCACCCCCCCCCCCCCCCACCCCCCCCCCCCCCCACCCCCCCCCCCCCCCACCCCCCCCCCCCCCCACCCCCCCCCCCCCCCACCCCCCCCCCCCCCCACCCCCCCCCCCCCCCACCAAGCAGCGAGTATGCTTCGACAGCGGGCTCGCGGCCAAAGCTATGCAGGGTGGTGTTGACCTGGCTTTAATAGGTACAAACACTGCGACAGCTATTGCTGCTGCTGAGCCAAGGACACACACTACATGTCCCAATAGTGCAACACAAGCATGCTTGCAGGCGGCCCAGAAGGCCTAGAACATTCTGGGATGAAAAGAGATCTTGCCATTTTAAAAAGTATTAATAAAAATTGATTATACACCGCAGTTCATTTGCTTTAGACTCCTTAATCCAAAAATTCTGCCCTCTGTTCTGTATTCAGCCACATTAGCAAGATCATTAATCACCAAGATTAGGGATGTGCATCGTTTTTTGTTGGCGGTGGTTGTATTTTTCAAGTTTGGGTTTAATAGACCCAGAAATGTTTGAAAAACCTGTTAGGTCTCAATCATCAGGCTAGCAGTAAGGTTTTAAAAAGGGTTTATTTATTTCTACAGTAATACATCAGGCTAACCTGTAAGAAACTACACATACACTCACTTAAATATAACAATCTGAGCTCACATCACCTTCTCAACTAAGGAAACCAGTGTGGTGTTGCGATTAAGAGAAGGTGGATTCTAATCTGGAGAGCTGGGTTCTATTCCCCACTCCTCCACCTGAGTGATGGAGGCTTATCTGGTGAACCAGATATGTTTCCTATATTCCTGCTGAGTGACCTTGGCTAGTCACAGTTCTTTAAAACTCTCTCAGCCCCACCTACCTCATAAGGTGTCTGTTGTGCGGAGAGGAAGGGAAAGGAGCTTGTTAGCCTCCTTGAGTCTCCTTGTAGGAGAGAAAGGTGGGGTATAAATCCAAACTCTTCTTCTCAATAGCTCAATACACAATAAACCCCAAAAAGCTGCATCTCTATCAGCTTTTTCAGATTGTTCCAAAGTTTTTGAATCCATGAAACTTGAACGCGAAAAATTGCTGCTGCCTCCAAGTCCGCTCAAATTTGGGAAGCAGCATCACTGGCGTGATTTGAGACCTTCTTTTTTGGATTCCTTTAAACTGCTAACATTTTTTGGGTACAAAAAAAGGTAAAAACTACAAATAAGGTATTGTTCAGGGGGAGGGGGGTTGTTTGGTTTTCCTCGAATGCACACCCCTAATCGAGATAACTTCCATGCTTGTGAAATCTCGCTTGGACCAGACCTAAAGTATTTCTGTTCACATGGGAACATCTCCATATTCATCAGCATCCCGTTGGCATCCACTGCCTCTACTCACAGCACAAAAAGGCTAGCCCTTCATTAACACTGTTAACGTGGTCTGAATATACAGGACAAAGGCCCCTTTTGCACAGCGAATGTATTACAGGTTGCAGTCGGGATAAAGGAATCTGTTTTCCTGTTTTTGCATTCACATGCATCTGGGCAGGGAGTGATTAGAACCCACGGAAACAATTTGAATTGCTGTTGTGCCTTCGCATGGAGATGCATATTTTTTAATTACTTCCCACCCATGCGTAGTTATAGAAGAAGAAGAAGAGTTTGGATTTATATCCCCCCTTTCTCTCCTGCAGGAGACTCAAAGGGGCTTACAATCTCCTTGCCCTTCCCCCCTCACAACAAACACCCTGTGAGGTGGGTGGGGCTGAGAGAGCTCCGAAGAGCTGCGACTAGCCCAAGGTCACCCAGCTGGCGTGTGTGGGAGTGTACAGGCTAATCTGAATTCCCCAAATAAGCCTCCCCATCTCAGGTGGCAGAGCTGGGAATCAAACCCGGTTCCTCCAGATTAGATACACGAG
>NC_059432.1:1752340-1773298 GCF_021028975.2 Sphaerodactylus townsendi | reverse complement strand
GAGAGAGAGAGAGAGAGAGAGAGAGAGAGAGAGAGAGAGAGAGAGAGGTGCTTTTTGAGGTTTAATACACATAAGCAGGGGTGGTGGTGGCTGTAACCTGAATTATAATTCAACCCTTTTGCCCGTACTTTGTTGGGACAAGAAAACCCGTGGTTTTCTTCTTTCCAGCTCTGGGCAACTGGCAGTTTTTTAAACTTCAGTTCACACCACTAATTTCTGCATCTAGTTTTATAAGAAGACTTTTTTTTGTGAAGCCAAAATAAAATTAACTTCTGTTTGTTTCTTCTCTTCCCCACCCCACATAGAACCCAGGTGCATTTTATTTCTCAGCTGCTTCTTTTGCTCTGAACCTGTGTGTTCAGTTTTGTTGTGATGGATATTGAACACCTGAGCAAGGTAGCTGGAGCGGTGAGATTTGCCTATTGGGGGCAGGATGCCATAATAGCAGGGAGACATACAGAGGCTGATGGGATGGCAGGCGGGGCGGGAAAGGGGGGCTGTCTCCATATCCTGTGTCCTGAAAAGGTGGGATATCCTGCATTTTCCAAAACTGGTTTGTGTGGTTGTGGGGGCCGATATGTGGGCCGATATTCGTAGCCCAGAGTCTGCTATCTTGGCCTGCGGCATGCGTGTGTGCATTGCTTATTTTCAATTTAGGCTTCTAGTCCTCATGATAAAAGCTGTTGAACCTCTTCAGAAAAATTTTCCTCTGCCACAGGGAGCCACTGGCCTTTTCCTGCTAGCGTTTCTTGGGGCTCAGGGATATCAGAGGGGTACCAGCTTTTACCCATGTCTATGTACCATTTTTCTCCCTCCCACCAGACATGTTGGCCCTCCTTTGCGCCCCCTGGAACCACCTCCTCTGAACAGATGGTTGGCATGAAGCTCCAAATGAAATAAAAAACCAGCTCCGTTAACAAATATATTTGAATAATCACCAATCTTATCATACTCTTAAGACCAGAATAACTCAGTGATTGTGCTGTTATGAGCCACAGCTGTTCTCCTGGCAGAAAAACACGGGGTGTGGGTGGGGATGTGTGTTTTAAACATTATTTGCAGGGATCAAGAACTGGTGCTCAGATGCTTTTGTGGGCAGCACAAGCGGAGAATCCATTTGGATCTCGTTCTGTGGCCAAAGGCAGATTGTGAGCGAATGAGCGGGGTGGGGCGGTGGGGGGTGCCATAGCCCTCCTGAGATGTCCATGGCCACACATCCTGTTGGCCACCATGACCACATTGTATGGCAAAGGTAGTCTCATGAGAGCCTGGCACATGGTCATTTGCACACAACCCACGTTTGGTCATAGAACTAGGGTTTGTGCAATCAGCCACAGCCGGTAGCACAGCTAATAAAGGTTGTGCAATGTGTTGATGGAGCAGCAGCATCTGAACTCGGTGCATTCTGAGGCTACCGGTTAGTCACATGACTTCTCTGCCACGTGAAAGTGGTTGCTCAATATATCGAATCCATGGCAAGTGGGAACCCCTGCGAGGTAGAGATTGCAACTGGGGTGTATGTGTGTGTTTGCATGCTTGTGTGGGTAAGGAATCACAGGACGTACAGTTTGGGATACCCACCTCATCCTCATCATCCAGATGCCCTCCAGATGTTATGGACTACAGTTCCCATCATCCCCTGCCAGCATGCTGATCCCCTGAATGATCTCCAGGCAACAGAGATTTGTTCTTCAGGTGTCGAACTTGCGGCCCTTCAGATGTTATGGACTACAGTTCCCATCATCCCCTGTCAGCATGATGCTGGCAGGGGATGATGGGAATTGTAGTCCATAACATCTGGAGGGCTGCAAGTTTGACAACTGAAGAACAAATCTCTGTTGCCTGGAGATCATTCATAATCCCAGGAGATCTCCAGCCCCCACCTGGAGGCTGGCACCCCCAATTCAGCCACTGGGGCTAATTTTTAATTATCCTAATGGATGAATGGAATAAAGGAGCAGGAATTCCTCCATGCTTGAAACAGGCTGAGATTTCGGGGGCCCTTTTCCTTCAGCCCCGCCTTCTCCTTGGCAAACCCATATTGTTGTTCATAGTTCCAGTCACGACCAGCCCATTGTCCAAGGATAATTTGTTTTTGCCTTGATTTTCTTTACTTACAGGAGAAGCTGCTTCTCCAGGGAAGGTAATAAACCGCCCGTTATTTACCACAGCGACTGACATAAATCCTCCCCAAACACTCCAGTGACGAAGTTGCCATTGATTGATTTAGAGACAAACCGGGCACACTGGGGGTGGGGGGGTGGGTGGGGAGGGCTCCCTGTTCCTTTTGTAAATCATTTGCACCGCAGACAGTGTTCAAACACTCCCTGGGCCATCTTCAGCTCGCTCCCCTCTCCAATTTTTACCCTGAGTTTTTATTTGTCTTTTTTTGCTGGCAAGTCACAGCCGACTTACGGCAGCTCCGTAGGGTTTTCAAGGCAACTGAGAAACAGTTCCTGAAATGCCTCCAGCTTCACAGTGGATTTTACATTAGATCAGGGGTCCCCAAACTACGGCCCGGGGGCCAAATGTGGCCCCCTGAAGGCATTTATCCGGCCCACCAGGCATGGCGGCGATGGCTCCATTCATGTGCAGTGGGGGCTCGAGGGAGAGGAGGAACCGGCCCCAACCGCTGTTGATTGCAATTACATGATGGCACCCCCAAATCTCCATGAATTTTCTGACCCAGAGTTGGAAACCTTACACGTGGCAACTCCTGCTCCGCCCTTCCCTCTCGGCTACTCCATGTGTTGCTCTCAGGCTTTCTGTTCCGCCTCACTCCCACTGGCATCAGCCAGGCTGGCGAATCGCTCGCTGGCTGCTAGGGAGGAAGAACCCAGGAAGATACCTGATCCTGGGTTAGATGGAATGCTTCATTGGGAAAGTTCTGCTTTTTTTTTTTACAGGGGAAGGTATTCCACAGCCTCCCCAACAATATTTGGAGCCCACCCTGTACTTGACATACTTTGGTCACTGTTCTAAAAATAGACCATGACAGAAAGGCTGAAAGGTGAAATCAAACATTTTATAATCATTTGTGCACAGGAATTTGTTCATAGTTTTTTTTAGTCCGGCCCTCCAACAGTCTGAGGGACAGTGAACTGGCCCCCTGTTTAAAAAGTTTGGGGACCCCTGCATTAGATGAAAGGCAATTGGGAGGGGGCCGTTGCTCGCATTTTGGGAAGGGGGGAGTCTCAAGAAAATTTTCCAAATTCTTTTTGAGTTCCCAAAACTGATTGGTGTGTTGTTGTGGGTCTACCACACAGCCCAGAAAGCCCACAACAACCAGTTGAGTCTGGCCATGAAAGCCTTCGATAATGGTTGGGGTGTGTGTGTTCTAAGAAACATCAACACTCGATTCTAAAATTTGAAGGGGTGGGTTTGTGGGCGACATACTTCCAGCCTAAGCTCCATAATATTCTATTTGATTCTATCGTAACCACACTCTGGGAATATTCTAATGTGGGTTTTGCCTGCTTAAAAGGTAAAGTTTCCCCTTCAGTCGTGTTCGACCCTGGGGTACCATTGCAAACAGTGATTTCATAGGCAAGCCTCTTTCGTGGGGTAGTTTGCCATTGCTTTCCCCGGCTATTCTTTACCACCTAGCTATGAGCTAGGTACTCATTTACCGACCAAGGAATGGATGGATGGCTGAGTTGACCATGAGCCAGCTGCCAGGATATCTGACCCACAGGGGGCTTGAACTCCTGACCATGTGAGTGGCAGCGCAAGCGCTTAACCACTGCGCCACACGGCTCCTTTTGCCTGCTTAAGTTATGCACCAATGCAAGCAGAAGAGGTGTCAGGATGAAAGGATGAGGTGAAAGGCCTATTGGCTGCAATTCTGAATATTTGGGGATGGGGGTTGAAACAGGTTTTTCCTCTTTGGGTGCAGATTTTCACGATGGGTTGCTTGGAAAGGTTACATAGCACAATTTTCTCATGCACTGCACACATTATGAGTTTGTGTTCCGAATGCTTTCTCTCCAACCTTCTGGTCCAGCCCTCCCCTTCGCTCCAAAAGGTTTTGGTTTGTTTTTGAGACTGTTGTAAATAAAAGATTTTGACATTCCCCTTTTGGGGCTTGCTTGTTTCCTTTCTCTCTGCCTACCTGATAAAGAATTCAGGGAGCCGTGCTCCAAATAGAGCCCAATACTCACTTTGCGTTCTTCATCTGGTGGTGGTGAGTCCCATAATTATATGGTGTCTGCCTATGAAGGACTATAAAGGAGGGTCCCTTGCACAGTTGTCGAGCAGACAAAAGTCAGGTTCCCAAATCTGTTGATGACATTTTTGAAACAGAACACAACAGGGGAGTATTTGTTCACTGCTAGAAGGCATGGGGAAAGAACCTTTGATGGTCAGTAGTGTTAGTTATTCCGGAGGGAAGGGAGGGATACTTTCAAGATGCTCAGATATATCAAAAGAAATCCAAGTGCCTTTAAAGATGAGCCCTTTCCTCTCGAGGTCTGTTCTAACAATCAGGCAGGAGTGCCCTTTTGACTGTCCTGAACTCTACCAACCGAGCAGGTAAAAAATGTATTTTCTTGTCCGAGGGCAACCTCTCCGCCTCTCTGCTTACCCCAGGGGAATGCAAGCCCAGTGAAGGCACACTGTGTCAGCAAACCCTGAAGGTAGGGACATTGCTTGTCAGGTTGCAGCAGGGCATGGCCTTGACAGAGTCTACTCAAGAGCCAGCCAGCATGAAGGAGCCCAGCTGGCTCTTTAGGGTGTGCTCAGAGGCAGAGGCCAACCCCCCCCCCCTTTATTCCTATCAGAGATCACCTGGCATTCAGACCCAGGCGAGCTCTAATCTGAAGAACTGGGTTTGATTCCCACATGAGCGACAAACTCTTATCTGGATTTGTTTCTCTGCTCCTCCACATGAAGCCTGCTGTGTGACCTTGGACCAGTCTCAGTTTGTCTCTGAATGCTTTCAGTCCCACCCAAGGTGTCTGTTGTGGGGACAGGAAGGGAAAGGGGTTTGTAAGCTGCCTTGAGTCTCCTTACAGGAGAGAAAGGGGGGGTGTAAATCCAAACTCTTCTCCCCAAATCCTTCCCTGCCAAAGTTCTACCCCATAGTAGCATCCATAAAGCACAGGAAAAGGACAGAGTCAACACAACTAAATGGCAAATGTCAACCGTCGGAACAATGGAGATTTCCACACACACCTGGTTATTCTGAACTCCAAAAGTTGATCAATTCAAACAAGGCAAAATTTGAAAACATTCCTAAACCAAATAGTTTTAAGCAGAGATCATGAACGTGAGTGAATGTGCTGGAGTCATCATGTGAATTCTGCAGAAGGGATTGGTGGTTTTTTTTTTTCAAGCTTGGATCCCCAAATCGAGTGCTCTAAAAATAATAAATATCCATATGCGCACTTTTTCCCTGGGGAGGCGACAGGGTATGTGAAAAGCATCAGATGTTCCTCTGCGTGGTAGAAAACCTACAAATTAGCACAGCTAAGTTCCTTTGATTTGCCGCAAGTAAATCTTTGTGTAATGATTCATTTACAACTGAGGGAGGTGTCTGTTTTCATTTTCTCACTTTCAGAGCCAATAATCTATTTCCCCCGCAGCACTCGGGTGGCTTCGGTAGAAAGACACCATAAGTTCCTGACATCGTTTTTTGAGAAAGCCCTCAATGTACTTGTGAAATTCTGAAATATCCTTCTTTGGAAACAAAGCTCACCAGGACCCAGCCAGAGACCTCTCTGTGAGAGAACTTCTGAGCTGCTGAGAATTATTTTGACTAGGAGGATATCTTCACATTGTGCTTGTAACTTTCAGGAAGCCCTGACAGTTTTGAGATCTCGGGTCCTGGGAAAGACCTTTCTCTGCCTGATGCCCAAAAAAACCCACTTGTGGTCAAAGTACACTATGAGCTGTCGCTCACGATTGGCACAGAGGGCACATCAATCTTCTGAATTAGGGTGCCAGCTCTGACCTAGGAAATTCCTGGGAAGACCTCAGCAGAATATAAAACCCATAGGGTCTATCATTGAAAAGCAGGTGCGGGGAACTGAGTTTTCCAGTCTATGTAATAATTCTAGGGAATCTCCATGCTGCAACATTAACGACTCCAGAGTGTTACCCACTGCCAGGGGTAACTAGAAAGTAATTTCAGAGTGATTTCAGCTTTGGCAGCAGTGAGTGGATGCAGAGATGCCTTCAGAGCAGAGGTTCTTTATTGTGATTTCAAGCTCTTTCCAGGCCAGACTGCCCAGTACAGAACGAAACACAGCCCTTTTTATACAGTTTTTCACCCAATCAGAGGAGGAAGGGGGCAGTCCCCTGCCACATAATACAGACAATCTAAAACAAAGAGGAGGAAGACAGTCTTTTGTTTTTGCTGATGGGATTAAGTCCCAGAAGAAAAGGCTGCCAATGAATCTTGAGATCCTAGAAGTGGAAAATTCAATAGTCCAATGGGTCTTGAGATCCTCTTCAGTGAAAATTCAAATAGTCCAATGGGAAGTAGGGTGATGTCCTCCAAACGGCCAAGGCACACCTTGTAAGTCCAAAAGGTCTTTTGTTGGTGTTGACAAACTTATCAGATTGTAAGGAGGAGTTGTCCTTACTTTGCATTTTCTGATCTACTTCCTTGTTACCTAGCTAAAATAAAACTACTAAAATCCTAAGAGGCTTCTTCTATTAATACAATAAAGTAAGAAGAATATTTCTAATCCATTTCTCTTCTTGTCTATCACTTAAAGTAACTCTATAGAATCCCTTAACCTTATAACAAAGAACCTCCAATACAGTACAAGCCCATATAAACATATAAGCAAGAGTATCCTAAATTAACAGTAACAAACCAACTGGAGAACCTAGCTAAAGTATAATCCTAAACATTTGGCAAATAATAAATCCAACACTGAGGGGCTTACATTAAACCTTAAAAGGGACAAAGGCAAGAAGGAAACCATGTGAAATATCAGCACATTTGTATATACATGTTCTTTCCAGGACTTGTGGAGGCTTTTGGACAACACTGGTCTCTTTGCTCTGATCCTTAGCCAGTGTAGTTCGGTGGCAGGCTCAGGAAAATATTTTTCCTATTTTCCTGGCGGTAACAAGAGGAGAGCTGCGTTTGTTACTATGCAGACATTTTCTGTAGGAGGAATGAAAATAACAAATTGTAGGGTCCAGAGACCAGGACGTGTAGGAAGAATAGGGCGAAATGTAATTATGTACTGCTTGGATCTAATCAAGAAGAATACAGAGCTCATTCTTTATGCTAAGTTAGTTAACACCCACAATAGGTGGGAGAGTCAAGGGGTCAGGGAATGCAAAAAAAATGCAAAATAAGAATCTAATCAAGCAAAATGCAGATCCCAGTCATGAATTATGCTGATATGGCTATATGGCTTAGGCCTACCCTTGGCTGAGCCATCGAACTTTAACCCTGAGCTACGGCCCCAACCAACATACCCACCCCAAGATGACTTTTAAGGGCCAAGTTCCACATCCGGAGAGCCAGCATGGGGTAATAATAAGAGCGTTCGACTAGTATCTAGGTTTGAATCCCCACTTGTGCTGTGGAAGCTCGCTGGGTGACTTTGGGCAGCCTAGCCTACCTCACAGGGTTATTGTGGTGATAAAATGGAATATTGGAGAATAATGTAAGCTGGTTTAGGTCCCCTTTGTGGAGAAAGGTGGGGAATAAATGAATAAATAAACCATTGGACTTCAGACCTGCATATAGCCTCATGGAGAATAGTTCATATGGGCCAAAGGTCACCTTCCCAGGGGGTAACACAGATCATATTTTATTAGCATTTAACTTTATTCTTTATTTATGTAAAAAGCCCCACCTCTTTGCATAACAAGCAGCCAAGGTGGCCAATACTCTAAGATTTAAAAAAAACCTGAAAATATATGCCAACTCATTAATCCAAGTGCCAAACACAAAGTGGGCCAGTAACAATAAAATCAAGGTCATCCGTCCCCCATGTCCAAAGCATTCCAAAACAGAAAGCTGTTCTTCATTGTAGCTCTGCTAGTTTTACTACCTGGGTTTTCATTATTTCCCGGATTTCTCAGTCTTCTTTTAAACGGCTGCTTTATTCCAACCAG
Source organism: Sphaerodactylus townsendi (assembly GCF_021028975.2). Lineage (NCBI taxonomy): Eukaryota > Metazoa > Chordata > Lepidosauria > Squamata > Sphaerodactylidae > Sphaerodactylus > Sphaerodactylus townsendi. Next base: position 1,765,216 of record NC_059432.1, on the reverse strand, counting down.
CTGCGTTTACAGCAGCAGCATCCTTGGGCTGAGATGTTCTTTGAGTTTCATTTTTTATTGTCTTCCTAGAAGCCACCCTAGATGCATTTTTGCAGTTAGGAGTAACAAAATAGTTTGTCTGTTTAAAAAAATGCCCCCTCAAGTCATAGTTTGGCCACAGGTCCAGATGTGGTTCCCAATTCTAAAAGGTCTTTGTCGGCTGCTGCTTTTTGTCCAGACATACTTCAAAATGTCACCAACAGAGTCCTGCTTGGCCCAGAGTCGAAATGTCTGAAGGAGCACTTTCTTCAGCACAAACCTGCCCAGTGACTTGGTGTTGGCAGCTCAGGGCTGGGAAACTCCTGGAAATTTGCGGAGGTGCCTGGGAAGAGCAAAGTTTAGGGTTGGGAGGACAATGGCGTATCTAGCAGGGACAGAGGGGGCAGACAACACAGGCACCATTTGCCTGGATCACGCAGGGGTGAAATTTTTGCCACCTACCCTCATCCCCTCCCTCTCTCCCCTCCCCAAACTCAGCTCCAGGCCACTGAGGCAAGACACTGCAGATTGAGACTCAAGAAGAGTTCATGCACATGGTCCTGTGGTGTGCTGCGTCCCAAATAACAACACCGACTTTGGATTAACTCTAGCATTTACTATCATCCTACAGTCCGTTCTCTGAAGAGTTCAGGACAATTGTGTACATGATTCTCCGTTTTCCTATTTTAACTTCACAACAACCCAGGGAGGTAGGTATCATTGAGAAACAGCGGCTGGCCCAAAACCACTCTAAGCTTCGATGGTGCAGTGAGATTTGAATCTGAGTCTCCCACTATTCTCTAACTGCCCCGGGTGCTTCATTTTGGGTTTCCTGCTACATGCTCAGATGTTTCAAGCATCTTTAGATTTGACTTTTATGGTCTAAAACTAATGAGGCCATTCTTAATGGTTTTATTTTTAATCTAGCTTTTGTTTCCCCTGATGTTTTTATAGATTTTCAAAGTGTTTTTATGGTTCTTGGACAAACGTTGGGCATGGTTTCACAGAGAAGTATGTGCTGGCAATGGCTGAAATAAATAGTGAGAAGCTGGCTAGGGGCAGGCAGTATGTTCCATAATGCAGGGGCCACAGCTGAGGAAACATGCTCGTTCTCTCTCTCTCTCTCTCTCTCTCTCTCTCTCTCTCTCTCTCTCTCTCTCGTGACTGCCCTACCAACATTTCCCTGCCATAGTAAAAGTGGCTGAATGTATTTGAATTGTAACCGTTCCATTATAGGTACAGCCGGATCCATTGTGAGCTTAAGCATTCTATTAAACATAGTTAATGGCTGGTTTCTTTTTTTTAAGAGAACAGTTACGGTCAATTTATCAATGCACTTTGCTGCCGCAGCCAGAGCTGGACAGGCGCTTGCAGAATAAATGAACTCAGCAGAAGGGAAAAAAGCCTTCAGCAATATGCACCCGGGGGGGGGGGGGGGGCTTCGATCCTTGATGGGAGAATGAGGCTTATACCCATTTTCAAGAGCATCCCTGCTGACATCTGCGGAAGGTCGGTCTGCAGTCCTTCGAAGCAGAGCTTGCAACAGACCCAGCCTGAGATTCTGCAAATTGCTTATTCTCCTGCAATTGGTGAGCTGATTTTTGGGAGGGAATAGCTGAGCTCTATATTTAAAAATGTGTTTATTGGATGTGAATGTGCTGTCTGGAGAGCCAGCGTGATGTAGTGGTTAAGAGCAGGTACACTTTAATCTGGGGAGCCGGGTTTGATTCCCTGCTCTGCCCCTTGAGGTGTGGAGGCTTATCTGGCGAACTAGATAAGCCTGTGCACTCCAACACACATCGGCTGGGTGACCTTGGGCTAGTCACAGCTTCTCGGAGCTATCTCAGCCCCACCTACCTCACAGGGTGTTTGTTGTGGGGTGGGAGGGGGGAAGGGAAAGGAGATTGTAAGCCACCTTGATCCTTACAAGAGAGAAAGTGGGATATAAATCCGCATTCTTCTTCTTCTTCCCCACCTTCAAAACCCAGCATTGGAGAGCACACAGTTTTTCTCTTGAAGGCCAAGCAAATGGTCAAACCTGGTGGTAGAATTGCAGCACCCCAAGGGGAATACAACTGACCATTTCTTTGGGGATGTTTGTGAGGGTCATCCAGTGAGGGTGAAGGTCCATCTGCCTCTGTCTTCTTGAGAACTAAATTTTATTCTGTGCCTACCCAGGAAGATGAGAGTGACGTTCGTTCGTTCGTTCGTTCGTTCGTTCATTCGTTCGTTCACATTCCATCTTTCCTTGTGGTTCAAGGGGAATTACAATAATTGTTAAACATATTTTCAGTCTAAAACCAAACTAAAAAACAACCCCCAAATCTCCCCCCTCCCCATGAACTTTGGAGGTGCAGTCCACAGTATAAAGCTGGACCCAGCCACACTGAACCCAGCCTCTAACTGTGAGTTTGGCCTGGCCAGATCCCTCTTCATACTGCTGGCTGCACCCTGAAACTCCACTGCAGAAGTCAAGAAGAGCGCCAAGGGGGTTCCAGTGCTGGCCCCAGGCCCTGTTTCCCCTGCCTGCCTGGGAGGCCGCGACTGGATCAGTTGGAAGTTGCTGAGAAAGATTAAAAAGATACAGTCCTTGCAAGCATCACAGGAACTCGGGGCAAAATCATTCTTTTTGATAGCTGTCAGAGAGTTCCTGCTGAGAGGCTGACTCACTCCCTTTTAGCAGTTCCCGGCAGTGCAGATGACACAGTTCTGCCACCCAAACAGCTGGGGAGCGCACGCCCACGCACTCACTCACGGCCTCAAGGCCCGCAAACAAGCAACGTCTGAACTTCACTCATGGGGTGTTACGTTTGCACTGTTAAATCCAGCCTTCCTGGCAAAACACCCTCACACACCCTCACATACACCCTCACACACACACACACACAAAGTGGGGAACACAAGAAGGTCTCTGCTGGATCAGAGGTCAGGTTGCCAACCTCCAGGATGGGCCTGGAGATGCCCCAGAATCACAACTGATCTCCACCCAAAAATCTCCAGGGATTTCCCAACCCAGAGCTGGCAACCCCATTTGCCTGATGAGAAAGTGACAATGAAAAAGAGGATTTGAAGACCTGGCTGCAGTCCCAGTGACATTAGACAGATCCCAACCTTACAGAGGCGTATCTAGGGAAAATGTAGCCCAGGGCAAAATCTGAGTTTTCCACACACCCCTATATGGGCGGCCGCCCTCACACACCACGACCAAACAACGTTTTTTACACCAGATTTTGAAGTCAGTGTTCAGGAAGTCAGTGTATGGACCCAGGGGGAAGAAGGAGGGGTGTGGGGGGGAGATAGTCCACCTCCCCATGTGACTAAATGGCCACAGCCTGGGGACCCCCCTGGGTGGTACGCCCCTGCAACCTTATGACCAAAGGATACAGTTTATCCTTGAAAGGGATGGTGTAAGGGGGAAGGTAGTTAGCACTCTTCCTTTTTAGTTGCAGCCCATTGGAAAAACAACGGAATCAGACAATTTAATTTCATCCCCATTGTCCCCCCATCCCCGCCCCGGGTTTTCAGCCTGATGGTACAAGGAACAATGAATCATGGTATTTATTTTTGCCATCAAATATGTGGAGGAGGGTAGTTTGTTTTCTGCAAGAGCATTTTGTGCGAAGGTCCACAGGAAAGGGACAGGTTCGTTTTCATTGTCATGAAGTGGAACATGGGTCTAACGAGTTGGATTGGTACATATGCCAACTTGAAGGCTACACGAACCAGAAATACACAGGTCAGTAGACAGTCCGTTTGGAGACAAGATAACCACCCCATACTTTTATCACCCCACATATGAAATGTAATTGGCTAGCTCTGCGAGGTAGAAGAAGAAGAGGAGGAGTTTGGATTTATATCCCCCCTTTCCCTCCTGCAGGAGACTCAAAGGGGCTTACAATCTCCTTGCCCTTCCCCCCTCACAACAAACACCCTGGGAGGTAGGTGGGGCTGAGAGAGCTCCAAAGAACTGTAACTAGCCCAAGGTCACCCAGCTGGCGTGTGTGGGAGTGTACGGGCTAATCTGAATTCCCCAGATAAGCCTCCACAGCTCAGGCGGCAGAGCTGGGAATCAAACCCGGTTCCTCCAGACTAGATACACGAGCTCTTAACCTCCTTCGCCACTGCTGCTCCTTGAAAGGGATGTACAGATCTGTCCTTTGCTTATGAAAATGTGCCTTAACTTGCATCATTTATACATGCATTAATTTGCATGATTTATTAGCAGAGGTCTTTAGCCTCCTTTTGTGTAGAGGACACGGATCTCTCTGCAATCTATCAGAGAGGACTGGCCAGCCTCACCCAAAAGTGGCCTCCTGAACTTTGCAGCCGGAACACATCACAAGAACGATGAGTTACAAAATCTGTATCCTTCCTTTCTACCTTCACAAGAGTTGCTAGGATGGCTAACAAGTTAAAACATAGGTGATCAATTGACAGTATAAATTCATTAAAATCAGCCCTCCTCCCAAGCACACACCATTCAGACCATTTTTTTAAAAAAAGAAAAACATGCAAAGCATTTAAAATGCATAAACACAACATAAAATCATTGGTTAGGATTCTTTAACTGATTAGCTGGCCACAAATTAAATTAAAACATTAACAGTGCAATTCTAAGCAATTCTACCCTTTGAAGTCCACGAAGTCAATGTCACAGTTGTGTATACAACATAATGTACAGTGGGGGGGGGGGGGGGTTGTTGCTTCTTTTACCATTTGTTTACTTTTTTGACAAACACATTTTTCATAGGGGAAGACCTTGAATTTTTACAACAGTAAAAAAATACATCATCTTGTCAAATGAAGAGCTGAAGGGGAGGGAGGGAAGAGGAAGAGGAGAAGCAGTAAAGAGGAAGATTTTTTTTAGCAGAGCACAGTGAGAAACGGAGTAACATTTTAAGCTCTAGCAAATGGTAAGCAAAAGAATCACATTTCTGCAGGGGGAATTTCTGCAGGGGGAAAGCGAGATCGATGCAGAGATTTGGGGGTCAAAACAGCAGGGCTGAAGAATTTCAAATCAGCCTCACTCGAGAGCTGGCACTGAAAACAGATGCCAGAGCTGAGCGCCAGCGCATCTCTGGCATGCATTAAACTCTGCAGTCTTGTCTCCAAATGGGCTGTCTACCGACCTGATATGTGCTCCTTTCCCAGTCAGCTGGATCATAACAAATGAGGTCTCCTGCTAGAATGTTATTTTGCTGTAAGGATGCAATACATCTTATTACTATCCAATGGTGCCTATGATGGATGGGAATGCGTCTGTCTTTTTTTCTTTGAGTTCTTTCAATGAGCATGCAGCAAAAACAAACAGAGGATCATAAGATGTTTCTGGAGGTCTAAGTAAAAGTTGTGCCACCCCATCCAGCACGGCACAGTGGTTAAGAGCAGGTGCACTCTAATCTGGAGCACCGGGTTTGATTCCCCACTCTGCCACTTGAGCTGTGGAGGCTTATCTGGGGAACCAGATTAGCTTGTGAACTCCAACACACGCCAGCTGGGTGACCTTGGGCTAGTCACAGTTCTTCTGAGTTCTCTCAGCCCCACCCACCTCGCAGGGTGTTTGTTGTGGGGGGGGGGGAGGGAAAGGAGACTCTAAGCCCCTTTGAATCTCCTTACAGGAGAGAAAGGGGGATATAAATCCAAACTCTTCTCCTTCTTCTCTCCAAAATCCATTAACACATAAGTTGCCTTCTACTGAATCAGATGAACTTTGTCCGTTACAATTATTATTGTCTACACAGACTGGCAGCAACTGACCGAGCTCTCTGGCAGAGGACTTTCATATCCCCTACCATCTGGTCCTTTTAACTGGACATGACAAGCAGATGTTGTACTACTGAGCTACACCCCCTCCACGCTGCAAAGGTAAGTCAAGTAATGAGATTAACCATCTTCCCTCCAAGGGTTAACTGCATCAGGACAATTGTTAAATCACAGGGCCCTTCCATTCAAGTTTAAAATCCCTCATTTTACAACAGCTAAAAACCAGAAATCCTGCTGTTTCCCAAGTCTCCATGAGGTCTTGACAAGGTCCGACACAGTCCTAAGCCTGAAGTGGGAGGTGTCAGCAATAGAATGTTCACCAACAGTGTATGGGAACAGGAAAATAGGCTTGAATATTATATTTGATACAAAAGAAAAAGGGATCTATATATAAACTGAAAATCAAGGAGTCTCTCTCTCAGTAGTCAAAGTAACTTTTCTCTTAAAACCTGAGCCTTGGGAATTCTGTTCTTCACCCATCTTTTAAGCTGTAACTGAGCTGGGCTAGATAGAGATTCTCACCCCACAAGTGCACTTTTCACAACAAAGAAAGTCTGTCACAGGGAGAAAATCTCTCACATGGCATAAGGACGTCAGAGCTACCTGTTAGGACAGGAAAGGAGGGCAACCGGAGACAAGAAGTTGACCCAGAAGTAACGAGGACAGAGATTAGGAACTTTGATGTAGAGTGCTAAAAGGGAGAGGCAGGAAGCAGTAAAGCACAGCCTCCAGATGTTATGGACTACAGTTCCCATCACCCCCTGCCAGCTGGCAGGGGATGATGGGAACTGTAGTCCATAACATCTGGAGGGCCGCAAGTTTGACACCTGTGCGATAAAGCATTGCATCGAGGATGCAAGGATGGTTAGAAGCCACCCAAAGGGAAGAAGGCTCCTATGGGCATCCCTGCCTGTTGGCAAAGGCTTGGAACAGGTGGCTGTCTGGTCCATCAAACTCTATGATTATCTGGTTGCCAACTGGCCCCCTTGTTCATCCATATGGTGGCTGGCATTTCAGCTGTGCCAGGGAGCCCGTCTTCTCCCTTGTTCCTTCCCAGGGATTAGAGCAGCCAAGCAACCCTCGCTTTTCAAAATCTAGAGGCTGCTTCTAATTACTGCCAAAATTAACTTAATTAATTTGCCACCTTCACACAGCATCCTTCATATCTATCGAGGAAGCCCGCTTGAAATCCCAACTGTTCCCATATGGTTAGTGACAGGGAGCCAAGATGGGCGTGGGGGGATCACACTCTACACTAGTATCAGGGGCCACAAATACCTCTCTGCTTCTCCCGCTATCAAGCTGCCATCTGAGAATAATTTGTCCCTATATGCACCCGGGTCCCTCTGAGTGCATACTTCCTGGGGTTTTATTTTGTTTCTGGTTTCCCCTTGACAGCTTTTTGCACAGTTCCAAAGCTCAGAGTGATGCGTGCATTTTTTTTTTTGTTTTAAACAAATCACAGTTCAGAGACAGCGTGGTATAGTGGTTAAGAGCAGATGGGGCTGAGAGAGTTCTGAGAACGGTGACTAGCCCAAAGTCACCCAGCTGGCTACATGTGTAGGAGCAGGGGAACAAATCCAGTTCACCAGATAAGAGTCCGCCGCTGATGTGGAGGAGTGGGGAATCAAACCCGGTTCTCCAGATCAGAGTCCATTGCACTAACCACTATACCACGTTGGCTCTTTCAAAGTGACTGGCCCAAGATTACCGAGTGAGCTTTCAGAGCCCGGTGGGGAGTCACATGTGGGATTCTCAGATCCTAACCTCCCTCTCTAACCAGTGCACCTCACTGGCGTTGTAATACTTTTTGCCAGGTCCAGTTTGGGAAATACCTAGAAATTTTGGGGACTGAGCTGGAGGAGGGTGGGGTTTGGGGAAGTGAGGGACTATGGATTATAGAGTAGGGGTTTCTGGCCTATGGCCCTCCAGTTATTTATGGACTGTGATTCCCATCAACTTCTGCCAGCACAACCAATTGGCAGAACTGATGGGAATTGCAGTCCATCAACATCTGGAGGGCCGTAGGTTGGAGACCCCTGCCAAAGAGTCCACATTCCAAAGCAGCCATTTTCTTTCGGTGAGCTGATCTCTGACACCTAGAGATCAACTGTCTTCCCAGGAGATCCCTAGCTGCCATCTAGAGATCTCTAGCTACCATCAGGAGATCTCTAGCTACCATTGGCAATCCCTCTCTGACCCCTTGCAGCTATTTCCTGCAGCCCATGAGGACCCCGGACTAGAAGGATGTTGCAAAGTTTGCCTTCTGTGATATCTCCACATTTTTTGTTTTTGAGAAGTGCTTGGTTCGGTGAGCATAACTGCCTTAACTTTCTAGTTCTTGACTGAAGAAACGCCTCATTAAGAAAATCAGAGCTTTCTCGCATAGAGAGTGGGAAAGTGCTAATAAAGTTTTCCAGTAACAACACACACATCTGGAAAAAGCCGATTAATAAACAGGGGAGATGCAAACAGCAGTGGTAAAACCTCCCCCCCCCCAAACCCTCCTTTGCATGGTGTTCTTCTTAAATTAACAATTTCTAGATCATTTACAAGGCTTGTGCCATTAAGCAAATGTATTTTAAATTGATTTCAAATTAGTGGATTAATGATTCTGCCCACCTCCTGGCTGTCATCTCTGAAATGGGAAACGGGGGGGGGGGGGGTGTTGAATGAACTATTTTCTAATAAAAGAATAGGTGCGCATTCACATGCAGTTTTCTCCCATAACCAAGCCCGTAATTGGACCAGCGTGGTCACACTCGGCGGGCATATTGATCTACATAAAAGAAAAAGTGCTGACTTCTAAGCACTGAGAAGTGGGGAGAAAGAATAGACTAAAATCCTGCCATCTCTGCATTTTATTTTTTTTTCTTAAATAGCTTCCTTTTTTGGTTGTTTTTTTTTTAAAAGAAACCTCTCAGCAAACGCACTTTAATGCAGCCAAATTGATTCAGTATTGTTAAATAACCTTGCAATATATAGCACCATTAACACTCTATTCATTGGGGCAAGGCTGTTGCCTGGAGGGGTGCACAATACACCAACCCCCCCCCCCCTCCATAAAAGCAGAAACCCCCCTACAGCACTTGGCGGCCCCTGGGGGTGGGAGAGAAAAATTTTTGGGGGGGAAAGGGGGGGGGGGGGGGGGGGGGGGAGAGTGAGAGAACAGAAGCCCTTGAACAATAAGCAAAGTGGGAAAAACCCATTGGCAAGATAGTTTGCAATTAGTGTGTGGGAAGTTAGAGACCTTTGCAAAATGCTGGGGATTGAGACATTCCACCCCAACCCCAGATTTTCCCTCCTGGCTACTGAACAGGTTAATGGTCCTTTCCCTCAGTATCGTCCCTTTTTTTTCTTTCACTGCTTTAAATGATGCTCAGCTGACATTCGGGGTAGACTGCCTGTACCCATGGAAGCTCCATTTGACTGGGCACGGCTGAGAGCAGTTGATGATCCAATTATCCTTGTGCTGTCAACTACACCCCGGCCAGTATCCACCACCACTTCTTTCCTTTCTCCTCTTTTTTCTGTCCCTAAACATCTGCTCATTTTTTCTGCAGCTTCTCAGCTATCATATATTCCGTCCCTGCCTTGCCTTGAAAAATCTCTCTCTCTGTCTCCCATTCTGTTCTCTTTTGTTATTTCTTTCTCTTTGGGCTGTGAAGGACACCAGCAATATTTTTAAAAGAGAGGGAGGAAATAAGGCAGCCAATTGCTTAATAAGGCTTCTTTCCTTTCTCCCAAGAAGACCCTGAGCTGTACCTTGTGCTTGTATTTTTGGGCAAAAATTTCTCATTTCGGGGAAGACATCCATCAGGTTTATGGCTGGCTCTGAAAACGACTCTGCCCTTGTTCAAGGTTTTTCCTGCAGAGCCATCATCGCCTGGGGAGTGGGATTTATTTATTCAAAACATTCCTGCTTTACATGAAGAAAGTAAGAGCGCCAAACCTGCCGATCCAGCCCATCTAGCACTTTGTCTCCCAGCCGGATGTCCCTGAAGACCTGCAAGTGGGGCGCAGATGTTAAAGCCTTGCTCTGCTGCTGCATCACCAGTAATAGGATTCAGAGGTATACTCCCTCTGAGAATGGAGGTTCCATTGAGTCATTGGTGGGATTCAAATAATTTAACCACTTATTGTTGAAGGCTTTCACGGCCGGATTAAATTGGTTCTGATGGGTTTTCTGGGCTGTGTGGCCATGGTCTGGTGGATCTTGTTCCTAATGTTTCGCCGGCATCTGTGGCTGGCATCTTCAGAGGTGTATCACAGAGGGAAGTCTGTTACACACTGTGTCCGACACAGTTATACACTGTGTCACATGAGATCAGAGGTCGTGTTGAATGAACTATTTTCTAATAAAAAGGATAGGTGCGCATTCACAGGTAGTTTATTCCCATAACCAAGCCCATAATTGGAGGGAGGGAGCCCTCTAGCCATGACCTAGAGGTTACTCGTGAGTAATGACATTTTGTTTGTCACGGTTCTCCACGAAGAGCCTGCATTTTTATTTCTAACTTGGTTAAGAGAGGTTCCTTTTTCCATTAATAGTGCAAAAAACTATGTCGAGTTTTTTGAACTTACAATGATGTATGTTTGACAGTTGTAACTTGGCGCTTGCCGTGCGTGCTTTGTCGGAAATTTGGCTGAAATTGTTTGATGTAATTGCCTTTGAAGAATCATGCAAGTCTTAGATCATAAATTCATTTTATTTCTGTACATTACAAGAGTGCATTTGCATTTTTGTCCCCTTTCTTTCCTGTGGATGCCTTTTGATTTTTTGATATTCAGACACACCCCACCCCAGTTTCCCAGGGCAGCCATTTTGTGGAGATGCAAATAGCACACTGCAAGTTCTTGCGTTCTCAAAGGGCCCACGGGTTCAGCAAGGTTGGTGACTCCTGAGGTACAAGATTCAGAATGAGAGGAACCGATGCGTAGGACGTTAAGAGCTCGTGTATCTAAACTGGAGGAACCGGGTTTGATTCTCAGCTCTGCCGCCTGAGCTGTGGAGGCTTATCTGGGGAATTCAGATTAGCCTGTACACTCCCACACACGCCAGCTGGGTGACCTTGGGCTAGTCACAGTTCTTCGGAGCTCTCTCAGCCCCACCTACCTCACAGGGTATTTGTTGTGAGGCGGGAAGGGCAAGGAGATTGTCAGCCCCTTTGAGTCTCCTGCAGGATATATCCTGCAGGGGATATAAATCCAAACTCTTCTTCTTCTTCATAGAGGGTGGCTTTATGTACCTGAGTGAATTGATAGAATCATAGAGTTGGAAGAGACCCCAAGGGCCATCAAGTCCAACCCCCTGCCATGCAGGAACACACAATCCCCCAACATATGTTCATCCAGCCTCTGTTTAAAAACCTCCAAAGAAGGAGACTCCACCAGACTCTGAGGCTGTGAATTCCACTGTCGAATAGCCCTGACTGTCAGGAAGTTCTTCCTAATTTTAGGTGGAGTCTCTTTTCCTGCACCTTGAATCCATTATTTTGTGTCCTGAGGCAGCAGAAAACAAGCTTGCTCCCTCTTCGACATGGCATCCCTTCAGATATTTAAACATAGCTATCATGTCCTCCCTTAACCTTCGTTTCTCCAGACTAAACATCCCCAATAGTAGGTACCATTGATAGTAGGTAGCATTTATGGAACAGGCTGTGTGATTGCAGACAGAGGATGCAACCACTGCAAATTATTGTTTGAATAAAGACAAAAATTCCTTGAAGAAGACAGAGAAGTTCTGTCCTAGCCTGGACTTCTTAGCCAGACTGTCTCTTTGCAGGGTTATTGTTGTTATTTTGTAACAATCAGCAGTGTGATTCTCCCACCATCTCTGAAGTGCTACAAGCCGGACTCCCCCCTCACCTATCTCCTATCTGATGTGATGCCCTTGTAGACTGTAATTGCTCTACTATCTCCAGAAAACAGGACCCAAATGCTAGGGTTGCCAACTCTACCAGGGGAAATTCCCAGGGATTTGGAGCCACTGCCTATGAAGGAGGGAATCTCGGGGAGATTTCACCTAGAATCTGGGGTATATTGTAGAATCCATACTCTGAAGCAGTCGTTTTCTCCAGGAGAGCTGATCTCTGCAGTCTGCAGATTGGTCACAGTGTCAGGAGAACTCCAGGTCTCACCTGGGGGATGGCAACCTGTCCCCAGTGTCCACCTCTCTGGTTTCCTGCCGTGCATTGTGGGAAGCCAGGACTGAACCAGGGTGGATTGCTGCACTAGTTCATTGCAGAGTTGCGAACAATTACCCTTGCGTGAAAGCCGCCGAGATGGCAGGCCGTAATGGCAGTGGAAATTACGCTAGTAAATTAGAGAATGCTGCTAATTGTGGTTTTATGGAGTCGATGTTCTTTTCTTTTTATATATTAAAAAAGGGGCTGTAAGCACTTGGAGGGCCTGCTGTGAACACGGTGGCTATTGAGCCAGCCTGGCAGGGATACAGCTGGAGCCGGAGAACGGGAAATTGGTGGGGCTGCTTTTGCATGGAAAGACAGCTTTTGCCTCACAGCTTGTCTCTGGGCAGGTCGTGCCAGTCTCCGGAGAGGCTCTCCACAGCACAGAGGCAGGGGCGGAAGGGGAAGAGCTCTCCCATCCGATTGCACCAGGCCCCAAACAGCTGCTGTGCTAATTGGGCTATGATTAAACAGGAGGACTTTGTGAAGTTTGTTTAAAGTTCACTTCAAACTGGAGGCTGCTGTGTGTTTGTGGAGACAGCGTGGTGTAGTGGTTTAGAGCAGGTGCACTCTAATCGGGAGAACCGGGTTTGATCCCCTGCTCTGCGACTTGAGCTGTGGATGTTTATCTGGTGAACCAGATTGGTTTCTGCACTCCAACACACGCCAGCTGGGTGACCTTAGGCTAGTCATAGTTCTTTGGAGCTCTCTCAGCCCCACCCGCCTCACAGGGTGTTTGTTGTGGGGGGGGAGGGAAGGGAGATTGTGAGCCCCTTTGAGTCTCCTTACAGGAGAGAAAGGGGGGTTATAAACCAAACTCCTCCTCCTCCTCCTCCTCCTTCTCCTTCTCCTCCTCCTCCTCTTCTTCTTCTTCTTCTTCTTCTTCTTCTTCTTCTTCTTCTTCTTC
>NC_059432.1:1731284-1752240 GCF_021028975.2 Sphaerodactylus townsendi | reverse complement strand
GAAGAAGAAGAAGAAGAAGAAGAAGAAGAAGAAGAAGAAGAAGAAGAGGAGGAGGAGGAGAAGGAGAAGGAGGAGGAGGAGGAGGAGGAGTTTGGTTTATATCCCCCCTTTCTCTCCTGTAAGGAGACTCAAAGGGGCTCACAATCTCCCTTCCCTCCCCCCCCACAACAAACACCCTGTGAGGCGGGTGGGGCTGAGAGAGCTCCAAAGAACTATGACTAGCCTAAGGTCACCCAGCTGGCGTGTGTTGGAGTGCAGAAACCAATCTGGTTCACCAGATAAACATCCACAGCTCAAGTCGCAGAGCAGGGGATCAAACCCGGTTCTCCCGATTAGAGTGCACCTGCTCTAAACCACTACACCACGCTGTCTCCACAAACACACAGCAGCCTCCAGTTTGAAGTGAACTTTAAACAAACTTCACAAAGTCCTCCTGTTTAATCATAGCCCAATTAGCACAGCAGCTGTTTGGGGCCTGGTGCAATCGGATGGGAGAGCTCTTCCCCTTCCGCCCCTGCCTCTGTGCTGTGGAGAGCCTCTCCGGAGACTGGCACGACCTGCCCAGAGACAAGCTGTGAGGCAAAAGCTGTCTTTCCATGCAAAAGCAGCCCCACCAATTTCCCGTTCTCCGGCTCCAGCTGTATCCCTGCCAGGCTGGCTCAATAGCCACCGTGTTCACAGCAGGCCCTCCAAGTGCTTACAGCCCCTTTTTTAATATATAAAAAGAAAAGAACATCGACTCCATAAAACCACAATTAGCAGCATTCTCTAATTTACTAGCGTAATTTCCACTGCCATTACGGCCTGCCATCTCGGCGGCTTTCACGCAAGGGTAATTGTTCGCAACTCTGCAATGAACTAGTGCAGCAATCCACCCTGGTTCAGTCCTGGCTTCCCACAATGCACGGCAGGAAACCAGAGAGGTGGACACTGGGGACAGGTTGCCATCCCCCAGGTGAGACCTGGAGTTCTCCTGACACTGTGACCAATCTGCAGACTGCAGAGATCAGCTCTCCTGGAGAAAACGACTGCTTCAGAGTATGGATTCTACAATATACCCCAGATTCTAGGTGAAATCTCCCCGAGATTCCCTCCTTCATAGGCAGTGGCTCCAAATCCCTGGGAATTTCCCCTGGTAGAGTTGGCAACCCTAGCATTTGGGTCCTGTTTTCTGGAGATAGTAGAGCAATTACAGTCTACAAGGGCATCACATCAGATAGGAGATAGGTGAGGGGGGAGTCCGGCTTGTAGCACTTCAGAGATGGTGGGAGAATCACACTGCTGATTGTTACAAAATAACAACAATAACCCTGCAAAGAGACAGTCTGGCTAAGAAGTCCAGGCTAGGACAGAACTTCTCTGTCTTCTTCAAGGAATTTTTGTCTTTATTCAAACAATAATTTGCAGTGGTTGCATCCTCTGTCTGCAATCACACAGCCTGTTCCATAAATGCTACCTACTATCAATGGTACCTACTATTGGGGATGTTTAGTCTGGAGAAACGAAGGTTAAGGGAGGACATGATAGCTATGTTTAAATATCTGAAGGGATGCCATGTCGAAGAGGGAGCAAGCTTGTTTTCTGCTGCCTCAGGACACAAAATAATGGATTCAAGGTGCAGGAAAAGAGACTCCACCTAAAATTAGGAAGAACTTCCTGACAGTCAGGGCTATTCGACAGTGGAATTCACAGCCTCAGAGTCTGGTGGAGTCTCCTTCTTTGGAGGTTTTTAAACAGAGGCTGGATGAACATATGTTGGGGGATTGTGTGTTCCTGCATGGCAGGGGGTTGGACTTGATGGCCCTTGGGGTCTCTTCCAACTCTATGATTCTATCAATTCACTCAGGTACATAAAGCCACCCTCTATGAAGAAGAAGAAGAGTTTGGATTTATATCCCCTGCAGGATATATCCTGCAGGAGACTCAAAGGGGCTGACAATCTCCTTGCCCTTCCCGCCTCACAACAAACACCCTGTGAGGTAGGTGGGGCTGAGAGAGCTCCGAAGAACTGTGACTAGCCCAAGGTCACCCAGCTGGCATGTGTGGGAGTGCACAGGCTAATCTGAATTCCCCAGATAAGCCTCCACAGCTCAGGCGGCAGAGCTGAGAATCAAACCCGGTTCCTCCAGTTTAGATACACGAGCTCTTAACGTCCTACGCATCGGTTCCTCTCATTCTGAATCTTGTACCTCAGGAGTCACCAACCTTGCTGAACCCGTGGGCCCTTTGAGAACGCAAGAACTTGCAGTGTGCTATTTGCATCTCCACAAAATGGCTGCCCTGGGAAACTGGGGTGGGGTGTGTCTGAATATCAAAAAATCAAAAGGCATCCACAGGAAAGAAAGGGGACAAAAATGCAAATGCACTCTTGTAATGTACAGAAATAAAATGAATTTATGATCTAAGACTTGCATGATTCTTCAAAGGCAATTACATCAAACAATTTCAGCCAAATTTCCGACAAAGCACGCACGGCAAGCGCCAAGTTACAACTGTCAAACATACATCATTGTAAGTTCAAAAAACTCGACATAGTTTTTTGCACTATTAATGGAAAAAGGAACCTCTCTTAACCAAGTTAGAAATAAAAATGCAGGCTCTTCGTGGAGAACCGTGACAAACAAAATGTCATTACTCACGAGTAACCTCTAGGTCATGGCTAGAGGGCTCCCTCCCTCCAATTATGGGCTTGGTTATGGGAATAAACTACCTGTGAATGCGCACCTATCCTTTTTATTAGAAAATAGTTCATTCAACACGACCTCTGATCTCATGTGACACAGTGTATAACTGTGTCGGACACAGTGTGTAACAGACTTCCCTCTGTGATACACCTCTGAAGATGCCAGCCACAGATGCCGGCGAAACATTAGGAACAAGATCCACCAGACCATGGCCACACAGCCCAGAAAACCCATCAGAACCAATTTAATCCGGCCGTGAAAGCCTTCAACAATAAGTGGTTAAATTATTTGAATCCCACCAATGACTCAATGGAACCTCCATTCTCAGAGGGAGTATACCTCTGAATCCTATTACTGGTGATGCAGCAGCAGAGCAAGGCTTTAACATCTGCGCCCCACTTGCAGGTCTTCAGGGACATCCGGCTGGGAGACAAAGTGCTAGATGGGCTGGATCGGCAGGTTTGGCGCTCTTACTTTCTTCATGTAAAGCAGGAATGTTTTGAATAAATAAATCCCACTCCCCAGGCGATGATGGCTCTGCAGGAAAAACCTTGAACAAGGGCAGAGTCGTTTTCAGAGCCAGCCATAAACCTGATGGATGTCTTCCCCGAAATGAGAAATTTTTGCCCAAAAATACAAGCACAAGGTACAGCTCAGGGTCTTCTTGGGAGAAAGGAAAGAAGCCTTATTAAGCAATTGGCTGCCTTATTTCCTCCCTCTCTTTTAAAAATATTGCTGGTGTCCTTCACAGCCCAAAGAGAAAGAAATAACAAAAGAGAACAGAATGGGAGACAGAGAGAGAGATTTTTCAAGGCAAGGCAGGGACGGAATATATGATAGCTGAGAAGCTGCAGAAAAAATGAGCAGATGTTTAGGGACAGAAAAAAGAGGAGAAAGGAAAGAAGTGGTGGTGGATACTGGCCGGGGTGTAGTTGACAGCACAAGGATAATTGGATCATCAACTGCTCTCAGCCGTGCCCAGTCAAATGGAGCTTCCATGGGTACAGGCAGTCTACCCCGAATGTCAGCTGAGCATCATTTAAAGCAGTGAAAGAAAAAAAAGGGACGATACTGAGGGAAAGGACCATTAACCTGTTCAGTAGCCAGGAGGGAAAATCTGGGGTTGGGGTGGAATGTCTCAATCCCCAGCATTTTGCAAAGGTCTCTAACTTCCCACACACTAATTGCAAACTATCTTGCCAATGGGTTTTTCCCACTTTGCTTATTGTTCAAGGGCTTCTGTTCTCTCACTCCCCCCCCCCCCCCCCCCCCCGCCCAGCATTTCCCCATACAAATTCTGTCTCTCCACACTCAAGGGACCTGAACTGTCGATAGGGGGTTTCTGCTTTTATGGAGGGGGGGGGGGTTGGTGTATTGTGCACCCCTCCAGGCAACAGCCTTGCCCCAATGAATAGAGTGTTAATGGTGCTATATATTGCAAGGTTATTTAACAATACTGAATCAATTTGGCTGCATTAAAGTGCGTTTGCTGAGAGGTTTCTTTTAAAAAAAAAACAACCAAAAAAGGAAGCTATTTAAGAAAAAAAAATAAAATGCAGAGATGGCAGGATTTTAGTCTATTCTTTCTCCCCACTTCTCAGTGCTTAGAAGTCAGCACTTTTTCTTTTATGTAGATCAATATGCCCGCCGAGTGTGACCACGCTGGTCCAATTACGGGCTTGGTTATGGGAGAAAACTGCATGTGAATGCGCACCTATTCTTTTATTAGAAAATAGTTCATTCAACACCCCCCCCCCCCCGTTTCCCATTTCAGAGATGACAGCCAGGAGGTGGGCAGAATCATTAATCCACTAATTTGAAATCAATTTAAAATACATTTGCTTAATGGCACAAGCCTTGTAAATGATCTAGAAATTGTTAATTTAAGAAGAACACCATGCAAAGGAGGGTTTGGGGGGGGGGAGGTTTTACCACTGCTGTTTGCATCTCCCCTGTTTATTAATCGGCTTTTTCCAGATGTGTGTGTTGTTACTGGAAAACTTTATTAGCACTTTCCCACTCTCTATGCGAGAAAGCTCTGATTTTCTTAATGAGGCGTTTCTTCAGTCAAGAACTAGAAAGTTAAGGCAGTTATGCTCACCGAACCAAGCACTTCTCAAAAACAAAAAATGTGGAGATATCACAGAAGGCAAACTTTGCAACATCCTTCTAGTCCGGGGTCCTCATGGGCTGCAGGAAATAGCTGCAAGGGGTCAGAGAGGGATTGCCAATGGTAGCTAGAGATCTCCTGATGGTAGCTAGAGATCTCTAGATGGCAGCTAGGGATCTCCTGGGAAGACAGTTGATCTCTAGGTGTCAGAGATCAGCTCACCGAAAGAAAATGGCTGCTTTGGAATGTGGACTCTTTGGCAGGGGTCTCCAACCTACGGCCCTCCAGATGTTGATGGACTGCAATTCCCATCAGTTCTGCCAATTGGTTGTGCTGGCAGAAGTTGATGGGAATCACAGTCCATAAATAACTGGAGGGCCATAGGCCAGAAACCCCTACTCTATAATCCATAGTCCCTCACTTCCCCAAACCCCACCCTCCTCCAGCTCAGTCCCCAAAATTTCTAGGTATTTCCCAAACTGGACCTGGCAAAAAGTATTACAACGCCAGTGAGGTGCACTGGTTAGAGAGGGAGGTTAGGATCTGAGAATCCCACATGTGACTCCCCACCGGGCTCTGAAAGCTCACTCGGTAATCTTGGGCCAGTCACTTTGAAAGAGCCAACGTGGTATAGTGGTTAGTGCAATGGACTCTGATCTGGAGAACCGGGTTTGATTCCCCACTCCTCCACATCAGCGGCGGACTCTTATCTGGTGAACTGGATTTGTTCCCCTGCTCCTACACATGTAGCCAGCTGGGTGACTTTGGGCTAGTCACCGTTCTCAGAACTCTCTCAGCCCCATCTGCTCTTAACCACTATACCACGCTGTCTCTGAACTGTGATTTGTTTAAAACAAAAAAAAAAAATGCACGCATCACTCTGAGCTTTGGAACTGTGCAAAAAGCTGTCAAGGGGAAACCAGAAACAAAATAAAACCCCAGGAAGTATGCACTCAGAGGGACCCGGGTGCATATAGGGACAAATTATTCTCAGATGGCAGCTTGATAGCGGGAGAAGCAGAGAGGTATTTGTGGCCCCTGATACTAGTGTAGAGTGTGATCCCCCCACGCCCATCTTGGCTCCCTGTCACTAACCATATGGGAACAGTTGGGATTTCAAGCGGGCTTCCTCGATAGATATGAAGGATGCTGTGTGAAGGTGGCAAATTAATTAAGTTAATTTTGGCAGTAATTAGAAGCAGCCTCTAGATTTTGAAAAGCGAGGGTTGCTTGGCTGCTCTAATCCCTGGGAAGGAACAAGGGAGAAGACGGGCTCCCTGGCACAGCTGAAATGCCAGCCACCATATGGATGAACAAGGGGGCCAGTTGGCAACCAGATAATCATAGAGTTTGATGGACCAGACAGCCACCTGTTCCAAGCCTTTGCCAACAGGCAGGGATGCCCATAGGAGCCTTCTTCCCTTTGGGTGGCTTCTAACCATCCTTGCATCCTCGATGCAATGCTTTATCGCACAGGTGTCAAACTTGCGGCCCTCCAGATGTTATGGACTACAGTTCCCATCATCCCCTGCCAGCTGGCAGGGGGTGATGGGAACTGTAGTCCATAACATCTGGAGGCTGTGCTTTACTGCTTCCTGCCTCTCCCTTTTAGCACTCTACATCAAAGTTCCTAATCTCTGTCCTCGTTACTTCTGGGTCAACTTCTTGTCTCCGGTTGCCCTCCTTTCCTGTCCTAACAGGTAGCTCTGACGTCCTTATGCCATGTGAGAGATTTTCTCCCTGTGACAGACTTTCTTTGTTGTGAAAAGTGCACTTGTGGGGTGAGAATCTCTATCTAGCCCAGCTCAGTTACAGCTTAAAAGATGGGTGAAGAACAGAATTCCCAAGGCTCAGGTTTTAAGAGAAAAGTTACTTTGACTACTGAGAGAGAGACTCCTTGATTTTCAGTTTATATATAGATCCCTTTTTCTTTTGTATCAAATATAATATTCAAGCCTATTTTCCTGTTCCCATACACTGTTGGTGAACATTCTATTGCTGACACCTCCCACTTCAGGCTTAGGACTGTGTCGGACCTTGTCAAGACCTCATGGAGACTTGGGAAACAGCAGGATTTCTGGTTTTTAGCTGTTGTAAAATGAGGGATTTTAAACTTGAATGGAAGGGCCCTGTGATTTAACAATTGTCCTGATGCAGTTAACCCTTGGAGGGAAGATGGTTAATCTCATTACTTGACTTACCTTTGCAGCGTGGAGGGGGTGTAGCTCAGTAGTACAACATCTGCTTGTCATGTCCAGTTAAAAGGACCAGATGGTAGGGGATATGAAAGTCCTCTGCCAGAGAGCTTGGTCAGTTGCTGCCAGTCTGTGTAGACAATAATAATTGTAACGGACAAAGTTCATCTGATTCAGTAGAAGGCAACTTATGTGTTAATGGATTTTGGAGAGAAGAAGGAGAAGAGTTTGGATTTATATCCCCCTTTCTCTCCTGTAAGGAGATTCAAAGGGGCTTAGAGTCTCCTTTCCCTCCCCCCCCCCACAACAAACACCCTGCGAGGTGGGTGGGGCTGAGAGAGCTCAGAAGAACTGTGACTAGCCCAAGGTCACCCAGCTGGCGTGTGTTGGAGTTCACAAGCTAATCTGGTTCCCCAGATAAGCCTCCACAGCTCAAGTGGCAGAGTGGGGAATCAAACCCGGTGCTCCAGATTAGAGTGCACCTGCTCTTAACCACTGTGCCGTGCTGGATGGGGTGGCACAACTTTTACTTAGACCTCCAGAAACATCTTATGATCCTCTGTTTGTTTTTGCTGCATGCTCATTGAAAGAACTCAAAGAAAAAAAGACAGACGCATTCCCATCCATCATAGGCACCATTGGATAGTAATAAGATGTATTGCATCCTTACAGCAAAATAACATTCTAGCAGGAGACCTCATTTGTTATGATCCAGCTGACTGGGAAAGGAGCACATATCAGGTCGGTAGACAGCCCATTTGGAGACAAGACTGCAGAGTTTAATGCATGCCAGAGATGCGCTGGCGCTCAGCTCTGGCATCTGTTTTCAGTGCCAGCTCTCGAGTGAGGCTGATTTGAAATTCTTCAGCCCTGCTGTTTTGACCCCCAAATCTCTGCATCGATCTCGCTTTCCCCCTGCAGAAATTCAGCCTGTGATTCTTTTGCTTACCATTTGCTAGAGCTTAAAATGTTACTCCGTTTCTCACTGTGCTCTGCTAAAAAAAATCTTCCTCTTTACTGCTTCTCCTCTTCCTCTTCCCTCCCTCCCCTTCAGCTCTTCATTTGACAAGATGATGTATTTTTTTACTGTTGTAAAAATTCAAGGTCTTCCCCTATGAAAAATGTGTTTGTCAAAAAAGTAAACAAATGGTAAAAGAAGCAACAACCCCCCCCCCCCCACACTGTACATTATGTTGTATACACAACTGTGACATTGACTTCCGTGGACTTCAAAGGGTAGAATTGCTTAGAATTGCACTGTTAATGTTTTAATTTAATTTGTGGCCAGCTAATCAGTTAAAGAATCCTAACCAATGATTTTATGTTGTGTTTATGCATTTTAAATGCTTTGCATGTTTTTCTTTTTTAAAAAAAAATGGTCTGAATGGTGTGTGCTTGGGAGGAGGGCTGATTTTAATGAATTTATACTGTCAATTGATCACCTATGTTTTAACTTGTTAGCCATCCTAGCAACTCTTGTGAAGGTAGAAAGGAAGGATACAGATTTTGTAACTCATCGTTCTTGTGATGTGTTCCGGCTGCAAAGTTCAGGAGGCCACTTTTGGGTGAGGCTGGCCAGTCCTCTCTGATAGATTGCAGAGAGATCCGTGTCCTCTACACAAAAGGAGGCTAAAGACCTCTGCTAATAAATCATGCAAATTAATGCATGTATAAATGATGCAAGTTAAGGCACATTTTCATAAGCAAAGGACAGATCTGTACATCCCTTTCAAGGAGCAGCAGTGGCGAAGGAGGTTAAGAGCTCGTGTATCTAGTCTGGAGGAACCGGGTTTGATTCCCAGCTCTGCCGCCTGAGCTGTGGAGGCTTATCTGGGGAATTCAGATTAGCCCGTACACTCCCCCACACGCCAGCTGGGTGACCTTGGGCTAGTTACAGTTCTTTGGAGCTCTCTCAGCCCCACCTACCTCCCAGGGTGTTTGTTGTGAGGGGGGAAGGGCAAGGAGATTGTCAGCCCCTTTGAGTCTCCTGCAGGAGGGAAAGGGGGGATATAAATCCAAACTCCTCCTCTTCTTCTTCTACCTCGCAGAGCTAGCCAATTACATTTCATATGTGGGGTGATAAAAGTATGGGGTGGTTATCTTGTCTCCAAACGGACTGTCTACTGACCTGTGTATTTCTGGTTCGTGTAGCCTTCAAGTTGGCATATGTACCAATCCAACTCGTTAGACCCATGTTCCACTTCATGACAATGAAAACGAACCTGTCCCTTTCCTGTGGACCTTCGCACAAAATGCTCTTGCAGAAAACAAACTACCCTCCTCCACATATTTGATGGCAAAAATAAATACCATGATTCATTGTTCCTTGTACCATCAGGCTGAAAACCCGGGGTGGGGATGGGGGGACAATGGGGATGAAATTAAATTGGCTGATTCCGTTGTTTTTCCAATGGGCTGCAACTAAAAAGGAAGAGTGCTAACTACCTTCCCCCTTACACCATCCCTTTCAAGGATAAACTGTATCCTTTGGTCATAAGGTTGCAGGGGCGTACCACCCAGGGGGGTCCCCAGGCTGTGGCCATTTAGTCACATGGGGAGGTGGACTATCTCCCCCCCACACCCCTCCTTCTTCCCCCTGGGTCCATACACTGACTTCCTGAACACTGACTTCAAAATCTGGTGTAAAAAACGTTGTTTGGTCGTGGTGTGTGAGGGCGGCCGCCCATATAGGGGTGTGTGGAAAACTCAGATTTTGCCCTGGGCTACATTTTCCCTAGATACGCCTCTGTAAGGTTGGGATCTGTCTAATGTCACTGGGACTGCAGCCAGGTCTTCAAATCCTCTTTTTCATTGTCACTTTCTCATCAGGCAAATGGGGTTGCCAGCTCTGGGTTGGGAAATCCCTGGAGATTTTTGCGTGGAGATCAGTTGTGATTCTGGGGCATCTCCAGGCCCATCCTGGAGGTTGGCAACCTGACCTCTGATCCAGCAGAGACCTTCTTGTGTTCCCCACTTTGTGTGTGTGTGTGTGTGAGGGTGTATGTGAGGGTGTGTGAGGGTGTTTTGCCAGGAAGGCTGGATTTAACAGTGCAAACGTAACACCCCATGAGTGAAGTTCAGACGTTGCTTGTTTGCGGGCCTTGAGGCCGTGAGTGAGTGCGTGGGCGTGCGCTCCCCAGCTGTTTGGGTGGCAGAACTGTGTCATCTGCACTGCCGGGAACTGCTAAAAGGGAGTGAGTCAGCCTCTCAGCAGGAACTCTCTGACAGCTATCAAAAAGAATGATTTTGCCCCGAGTTCCTGTGATGCTTGCAAGGACTGTATCTTTTTAATCTTTCTCAGCAACTTCCAACTGATCCAGTCGCGGCCTCCCAGGCAGGCAGGGGAAACAGGGCCTGGGGCCAGCACTGGAACCCCCTTGGCGCTCTTCTTGACTTCCGCAGTGGAGTTTCAGGGTGCAGCCAGCAGTATGAAGCGGGATCTGGCCAGGCCAAACTCACAGTTAGAGGCTGGGTTCAGTGTGGCTGGGTCCAGCTTTATACTGTGGACTGCACCTCCAAAGTTCATGGGGAGGGGGGAGATTTGGGGGTTGTTTTTTAGTTTGGTTTTAGACTGAAAATATGTTTAACAATTATTGTAATTCCCCTTGAACCACAAGGAAAGATGGAATGTGAACGAACGAATGAACGAACGAACGAACGAACGAACGAACGAACGTCACTCTCATCTTCCTGGGTAGGCACAGAATAAAATTTAGTTCTCAAGAAGACAGAGGCAGATGGACCTTCACCCTCACTGGATGACCCTCACAAACATCCCCAAAGAAATGGTCAGTTGTATTCCCCTTGGGGTGCTGCAATTCTACCACCAGGTTTGACCATTTGCTTGGCCTTCAAGAGAAAAACTGTGTGCTCTCCAATGCTGGGTTTTGAAGGTGGGGAAGAAGAAGAAGAATGCGGATTTATATCCCACTTTCTCTCTTGTAAGGATCAAGGTGGCTTACAATCTCCTTTCCCTTCCCCCCTCCCACCCCACAACAAACACCCTGTGAGGTAGGTGGGGCTGAGATAGCTCCGAGAAGCTGTGACTAGCCCAAGGTCACCCAGCCGATGTGTGTTGGAGTGCACAGGCTTATCTAGTTCGCCAGATAAGCCTCCACACCTCAAGGGGCAGAGCAGGGAATCAAACCCGGCTCCCCAGATTAGAGTGTACCTGCTCTTAACCACTACATCACGCTGGCTCTCCAGACAGCACATTCACATCCAATAAACACATTTTTAAATATAGAGCTCAGCTATTCCCTCCCAAAAATCAGCTCACCAATTGCAGGAGAATAAGCAATTTGCAGAATCTCAGGCTGGGTCTGTTGCAAGCTCTGCTTCGAAGGACTGCAGACCGACCTTCCGCAGATGTCAGCAGGGATGCTCTTGAAAATGGGTATAAGCCTCATTCTCCCATCAAGGATCGAAGCCCCCCCCCCCCCCCCGGGTGCATATTGCTGAAGGCTTTTTTCCCTTCTGCTGAGTTCATTTATTCTGCAAGCGCCTGTCCAGCTCTGGCTGCGGCAGCAAAGTGCATTGATAAATTGACCGTAACTGTTCTCTTAAAAAAAAGAAACCAGCCATTAACTATGTTTAATAGAATGCTTAAGCTCACAATGGATCCGGCTGTACCTATAATGGAACGGTTACAATTCAAATACATTCAGCCACTTTTACTATGGCAGGGAAATGTTGGTAGGGCAGTCACGAGAGAGAGAGAGAGAGAGAGAGAGAGAGAGAGAGAGAGAGAGAGAGAGAACGAGCATGTTTCCTCAGCTGTGGCCCCTGCATTATGGAACATACTGCCTGCCCCTAGCCAGCTTCTCACTATTTATTTCAGCCATTGCCAGCACATACTTCTCTGTGAAACCATGCCCAACGTTTGTCCAAGAACCATAAAAACACTTTGAAAATCTATAAAAACATCAGGGGAAACAAAAGCTAGATTAAAAATAAAACCATTAAGAATGGCCTCATTAGTTTTAGACCATAAAAGTCAAATCTAAAGATGCTTGAAACATCTGAGCATGTAGCAGGAAACCCAAAATGAAGCACCCGGGGCAGTTAGAGAATAGTGGGAGACTCAGATTCAAATCTCACTGCACCATCGAAGCTTAGAGTGGTTTTGGGCCAGCCGCTGTTTCTCAATGATACCTACCTCCCTGGGTTGTTGTGAAGTTAAAATAGGAAAACGGAGAATCATGTACACAATTGTCCTGAACTCTTCAGAGAACGGACTGTAGGATGATAGTAAATGCTAGAGTTAATCCAAAGTCGGTGTTGTTATTTGGGACGCAGCACACCACAGGACCATGTGCATGAACTCTTCTTGAGTCTCAATCTGCAGTGTCTTGCCTCAGTGGCCTGGAGCTGAGTTTGGGGAGGGGAGAGAGGGAGGGGATGAGGGTAGGTGGCAAAAATTTCACCCCTGCGTGATCCAGGCAAATGGTGCCTGTGTTGTCTGCCCCCTCTGTCCCTGCTAGATACGCCATTGTCCTCCCAACCCTAAACTTTGCTCTTCCCAGGCACCTCCGCAAATTTCCAGGAGTTTCCCAGCCCTGAGCTGCCAACACCAAGTCACTGGGCAGGTTTGTGCTGAAGAAAGTGCTCCTTCAGACATTTCGACTCTGGGCCAAGCAGGACTCTGTTGGTGACATTTTGAAGTATGTCTGGACAAAAAGCAGCAGCCGACAAAGACCTTTTAGAATTGGGAACCACATCTGGACCTGTGGCCAAACTATGACTTGAGGGGGCATTTTTTTAAACAGACAAACTATTTTGTTACTCCTAACTGCAAAAATGCATCTAGGGTGGCTTCTAGGAAGACAATAAAAAATGAAACTCAAAGAACATCTCAGCCCAAGGATGCTGCTGCTGTAAACGCAGCTGGTTGGAATAAAGCAGCCGTTTAAAAGAAGACTGAGAAATCCGGGAAATAATGAAAACCCAGGTAGTAAAACTAGCAGAGCTACAATGAAGAACAGCTTTCTGTTTTGGAATGCTTTGGACATGGGGGACGGATGACCTTGATTTTATTGTTACTGGCCCACTTTGTGTTTGGCACTTGGATTAATGAGTTGGCATATATTTTCAGGTTTTTTTTAAATCTTAGAGTATTGGCCACCTTGGCTGCTTGTTATGCAAAGAGGTGGGGCTTTTTACATAAATAAAGAATAAAGTTAAATGCTAATAAAATATGATCTGTGTTACCCCCTGGGAAGGTGACCTTTGGCCCATATGAACTATTCTCCATGAGGCTATATGCAGGTCTGAAGTCCAATGGTTTATTTATTCATTTATTCCCCACCTTTCTCCACAAAGGGGACCTAAACCAGCTTACATTATTCTCCAATATTCCATTTTATCACCACAATAACCCTGTGAGGTAGGCTAGGCTGCCCAAAGTCACCCAGCGAGCTTCCACAGCACAAGTGGGGATTCAAACCTAGATACTAGTCGAACGCTCTTATTATTACCCCATGCTGGCTCTCCGGATGTGGAACTTGGCCCTTAAAAGTCATCTTGGGGTGGGTATGTTGGTTGGGGCCGTAGCTCAGGGTTAAAGTTCGATGGCTCAGCCAAGGGTAGGCCTAAGCCATATAGCCATATCAGCATAATTCATGACTGGGATCTGCATTTTGCTTGATTAGATTCTTATTTTGCATTTTTTTTGCATTCCCTGACCCCTTGACTCTCCCACCTATTGTGGGTGTTAACTAACTTAGCATAAAGAATGAGCTCTGTATTCTTCTTGATTAGATCCAAGCAGTACATAATTACATTTCGCCCTATTCTTCCTACACGTCCTGGTCTCTGGACCCTACAATTTGTTATTTTCATTCCTCCTACAGAAAATGTCTGCATAGTAACAAACGCAGCTCTCCTCTTGTTACCGCCAGGAAAATAGGAAAAATATTTTCCTGAGCCTGCCACCGAACTACACTGGCTAAGGATCAGAGCAAAGAGACCAGTGTTGTCCAAAAGCCTCCACAAGTCCTGGAAAGAACATGTATATACAAATGTGCTGATATTTCACATGGTTTCCTTCTTGCCTTTGTCCCTTTTAAGGTTTAATGTAAGCCCCTCAGTGTTGGATTTATTATTTGCCAAATGTTTAGGATTATACTTTAGCTAGGTTCTCCAGTTGGTTTGTTACTGTTAATTTAGGATACTCTTGCTTATATGTTTATATGGGCTTGTACTGTATTGGAGGTTCTTTGTTATAAGGTTAAGGGATTCTATAGAGTTACTTTAAGTGATAGACAAGAAGAGAAATGGATTAGAAATATTCTTCTTACTTTATTGTATTAATAGAAGAAGCCTCTTAGGATTTTAGTAGTTTTATTTTAGCTAGGTAACAAGGAAGTAGATCAGAAAATGCAAAGTAAGGACAACTCCTCCTTACAATCTGATAAGTTTGTCAACACCAACAAAAGACCTTTTGGACTTACAAGGTGTGCCTTGGCCGTTTGGAGGACATCACCCTACTTCCCATTGGACTATTTGAATTTTCACTGAAGAGGATCTCAAGACCCATTGGACTATTGAATTTTCCACTTCTAGGATCTCAAGATTCATTGGCAGCCTTTTCTTCTGGGACTTAATCCCATCAGCAAAAACAAAAGACTGTCTTCCTCCTCTTTGTTTTAGATTGTCTGTATTATGTGGCAGGGGACTGCCCCCTTCCTCCTCTGATTGGGTGAAAAACTGTATAAAAAGGGCTGTGTTTCGTTCTGTACTGGGCAGTCTGGCCTGGAAAGAGCTTGAAATCACAATAAAGAACCTCTGCTCTGAAGGCATCTCTGCATCCACTCACTGCTGCCAAAGCTGAAATCACTCTGAAATTACTTTCTAGTTACCCCTGGCAGTGGGTAACACTCTGGAGTCGTTAATGTTGCAGCATGGAGATTCCCTAGAATTATTACATAGACTGGAAAACTCAGTTCCCCGCACCTGCTTTTCAATGATAGACCCTATGGGTTTTATATTCTGCTGAGGTCTTCCCAGGAATTTCCTAGGTCAGAGCTGGCACCCTAATTCAGAAGATTGATGTGCCCTCTGTGCCAATCGTGAGCGACAGCTCATAGTGTACTTTGACCGCAAGTGGGTTTTTTTGGGCATCAGGCAGAGAAAGGTCTTTCCCAGGACCCGAGATCTCAAAACTGTCAGGGCTTCCTGAAAGTTACAAGCACAATGTGAAGATATCCTCCTAGTCAAAATAATTCTCAGCAGCTCAGAAGTTCTCTCACAGAGAGGTCTCTGGCTGGGTCCTGGTGAGCTTTGTTTCCAAAGAAGGATATTTCAGAATTTCACAAGTACATTGAGGGCTTTCTCAAAAAACGATGTCAGGAACTTATGGTGTCTTTCTACCGAAGCCACCCGAGTGCTGCGGGGGAAATAGATTATTGGCTCTGAAAGTGAGAAAATGAAAACAGACACCTCCCTCAGTTGTAAATGAATCATTACACAAAGATTTACTTGCGGCAAATCAAAGGAACTTAGCTGTGCTAATTTGTAGGTTTTCTACCACGCAGAGGAACATCTGATGCTTTTCACATACCCTGTCGCCTCCCCAGGGAAAAAGTGCGCATATGGATATTTATTATTTTTAGAGCACTCGATTTGGGGATCCAAGCTTGAAAAAAAAAACACACCAATCCCTTCTGCAGAATTCACATGATGACTCCAGCACATTCACTCACGTTCATGATCTCTGCTTAAAACTATTTGGTTTAGGAATGTTTTCAAATTTTGCCTTGTTTGAATTGATCAACTTTTGGAGGTCAGAATAACCAGGTGTGTGTGGAAATCTCCATTGTTCCGACGGTTGACATTTGCCATTTAGTTGTGTTGACTCTGTCCTTTTCCTGTGCTTTATGGATGCTACTATGGGGTAGAACTTTGGCAGGGAAGGATTTGGGGAGAAGAGTTTGGATTTACACCCCCCCTTTCTCTCCTGTAAGGAGACTCAAGGCAGCTTACAAACCCCTTTCCCTTCCTGTCCCCACAACAGACACCTTGGGTGGGACTGAAAGCATTCAGAGACAAACTGAGACTGGTCCAAGGTCACACAGCAGGCTTCATGTGGAGGAGCAGAGAAACAAATCCAGATAAGAGTTTGTCACTCATGTGGGAATCAAACCCAGTTCTTCAGATTAGAGCTCGCCTGGGTCTGAATGCCAGGTGATCTCTGATAGGAATAAAGGGGGGGGGGTTGGCCTCTGCCTCTGAGCACACCCTAAAGAGCCAGCTGGGCTCCTTCATGCTGGCTGGCTCTTGAGTAGACTCTGTCAAGGCCATGCCCTGCTGCAACCTGACAAGCAATGTCCCTACCTTCAGGGTTTGCTGACACAGTGTGCCTTCACTGGGCTTGCATTCCCCTGGGGTAAGCAGAGAGGCGGAGAGGTTGCCCTCGGACAAGAAAATACATTTTTTACCTGCTCGGTTGGTAGAGTTCAGGACAGTCAAAAGGGCACTCCTGCCTGATTGTTAGAACAGACCTCGAGAGGAAAGGGCTCATCTTTAAAGGCACTTGGATTTCTTTTGATATATCTGAGCATCTTGAAAGTATCCCTCCCTTCCCTCCAGAATAACTAACACTACTGACCATCAAAGGTTCTTTCCCCATGCCTTCTAGCAGTGAACAAATACTCCCCTGTTGTGTTCTGTTTCAAAAATGTCATCAACAGATTTGGGAACCTGACTTTTGTCTGCTCGACAACTGTGCAAGGGACCCTCCTTTATAGTCCTTCATAGGCAGACACCATATAATTATGGGACTCACCACCACCAGATGAAGAACGCAAAGTGAGTATTGGGCTCTATTTGGAGCACGGCTCCCTGAATTCTTTATCAGGTAGGCAGAGAGAAAGGAAACAAGCAAGCCCCAAAAGGGGAATGTCAAAATCTTTTATTTACAACAGTCTCAAAAACAAACCAAAACCTTTTGGAGCGAAGGGGAGGGCTGGACCAGAAGGTTGGAGAGAAAGCATTCGGAACACAAACTCATAATGTGTGCAGTGCATGAGAAAATTGTGCTATGTAACCTTTCCAAGCAACCCATCGTGAAAATCTGCACCCAAAGAGGAAAAACCTGTTTCAACCCCCATCCCCAAATATTCAGAATTGCAGCCAATAGGCCTTTCACCTCATCCTTTCATCCTGACACCTCTTCTGCTTGCATTGGTGCATAACTTAAGCAGGCAAAAGGAGCCGTGTGGCGAAGTGGTTAAGTGCTTGCACTGCCACTCACATGGTCAGGAGTTCAAGCCCCCTGTGGGTCAGATATCCTGGCAGCTGGCTCATGGTCAACTCAGCCATCCATCCATTCCTTGGTCGGTAAATGAGTACCTAGCTCATAGCTAGGGGGTAAAGAATAGCCGGGGAAAGCAATGGCAAACTACCCCACGAAAGAGGCTTGCCTATGAAATCACTGTTTGCAATGGTACCCCAGGGTCGAACACGACTGAAGGGGAAACTTTACCTTTTAAGCAGGCAAAACCCACATTAGAATATTCCCAGAGTGTGGTTACGATAGAATCAAATAGAATATTATGGAGCTTAGGCTGGAAGTATGTCGCCCACAAACCCACCCCTTCAAATTTTAGAATCGAGTGTTGATGTTTCTTAGAACACACACACCCCAACCATTATCGAAGGCTTTCATGGCCAGACTCAACTGGTTGTTGTGGGCTTTCTGGGCTGTGTGGTAGACCCACAACAACACACCAATCAGTTTTGGGAACTCAAAAAGAATTTGGAAAATTTTCTTGAGACTCCCCCCTTCCCAAAATGCGAGCAACGGCCCCCTCCCAATTGCCTTTCATCTAATGCAGGGGTCCCCAAACTTTTTAAACAGGGGGCCAGTTCACTGTCCCTCAGACTGTTGGAGGGCCGGACTAAAAAAAACTATGAACAAATTCCTGTGCACAAATGATTATAAAATGTTTGATTTCACCTTTCAGCCTTTCTGTCATGGTCTATTTTTAGAACAGTGACCAAAGTATGTCAAGTACAGGGTGGGCTCCAAATATTGTTGGGGAGGCTGTGGAATACCTTCCCCTGTAAAAAAAAAAAGCAGAACTTTCCCAATGAAGCATTCCATCTAACCCAGGATTAGGTATCTTCCTGGGTTCTTCCTCCCTAGCAGCCAGCGAGCGATTCGCCAGCCTGGCTGATGCCAGTGGGAGTGAGGTGGAACAGAAAGCCTGAGAGCAACACATGGAGTAGCCGAGAGGGAAGGGCGGAGCAGGAGTTGCCACGTGTAAGGTTTCCAACTCTGGGTCAGAAAATTCATGGAGATTTGGGGGTGCCATCATGTAATTGCAATCAACAGCGGTTGGGGCCGGTTCCTCCTCTCCCTCGAGCCCCCACTGCACATGAATGGAGCCATCGCCGCCATGCCTGGTGGGCCGGATAAATGCCTTCAGGGGGCCACATTTGGCCCCCGGGCCGTAGTTTGGGGACCCCTGATCTAATGTAAAATCCACTGTGAAGCTGGAGGCATTTCAGGAACTGTTTCTCAGTTGCCTTGAAAACCCTACGGAGCTGCCGTAAGTCGGCTGTGACTTGCCAGCAAAAAAAGACAAATAAAAACTCAGGGTAAAAATTGGAGAGGGGAGCGAGCTGAAGATGGCCCAGGGAGTGTTTGAACACTGTCTGCGGTGCAAATGATTTACAAAAGGAACAGGGAGCCCTCCCCACCCACCCCCCCACCCCCAGTGTGCCCGGTTTGTCTCTAAATCAATCAATGGCAACTTCGTCACTGGAGTGTTTGGGGAGGATTTATGTCAGTCGCTGTGGTAAATAACGGGCGGTTTATTACCTTCCCTGGAGAAGCAGCTTCTCCTGTAAGTAAAGAAAATCAAGGCAAAAACAAATTATCCTTGGACAATGGGCTGGTCGTGACTGGAACTATGAACAACAATATGGGTTTGCCAAGGAGAAGGCGGGGCTGAAGGAAAAGGGCCCCCGAAATCTCAGCCTGTTTCAAGCATGGAGGAATTCCTGCTCCTTTATTCCATTCATCCATTAGGATAATTAAAAATTAGCCCCAGTGGCTGAATTGGGGGTGCCAGCCTCCAGGTGGGGGCTGGAGATCTCCTGGGATTATGAATGATCTCCAGGCAACAGAGATTTGTTCTTCAGTTGTCAAACTTGCAGCCCTCCAGATGTTATGGACTACAATTCCCATCATCCCCTGCCAGCATCATGCTGACAGGGGATGATGGGAACTGTAGTCCATAACATCTGGAGGGCCGCAAGTTCGACACCTGAAGAACAAATCTCTGTTGCCTGGAGATCATTCAGGGGATCAGCATGCTGGCAGGGGATGATGGGAACTGTAGTCCATAACATCTGGAGGGCATCTGGATGATGAGGATGAGGTGGGTATCCCAAACTGTACGTCCTGTGATTCCTTACCCACACAAGCATGCAAACACACACATACACCCCAGTTGCAATCTCTACCTCGCAGGGGTTCCCACTTGCCATGGATTCGATATATTGAGCAACCACTTTCACGTGGCAGAGAAGTCATGTGACTAACCGGTAGCCTCAGAATGCACCGAGTTCAGATGCTGCTGCTCCATCAACACATTGCACAACCTTTATTAGCTGTGCTACCGGCTGTGGCTGATTGCACAAACCCTAGTTCTATGACCAAACGTGGGTTGTGTGCAAATGACCATGTGCCAGGCTCTCATGAGACTACCTTTGCCATACAATGTGGTCATGGTGGCCAACAGGATGTGTGGCCATGGACATCTCAGGAGGGCTATGGCACCCCCCACCGCCCCACCCCGCTCATTCGCTCACAATCTGCCTTTGGCCACAGAACGAGATCCAAATGGATTCTCCGCTTGTGCTGCCCACAAAAGCATCTGAGCACCAGTTCTTGATCCCTGCAAATAATGTTTAAAACACACATCCCCACCCACACCCCGTGTTTTTCTGCCAGGAGAACAGCTGTGGCTCATAACAGCACAATCACTGAGTTATTCTGGTCTTAAGAGTATGATAAGATTGGTGATTATTCAAATATATTTGTTAACGGAGCTGGTTTTTTATTTCATTTGGAGCTTCATGCCAACCATCTGTTCAGAGGAGGTGGTTCCAGGGGGCGCAAAGGAGGGCCAACATGTCTGGTGGGAGGGAGAAAAACGGTACATAGACATGGGTAAAAGCTGGTACCCCTCTGATATCCCTGAGCCCCAAGAAACGCTAGCAGGAAAAGGCCAGTGGCTCCCTGTGGCAGAGGAAAATTTTTCTGAAGAGGTTCAACAGCTTTTATCATGAGGACTAGAAGCCTAAATTGAAAATAAGCAATGCACACACGCATGCCGCAGGCCAAGATAGCAGACTCTGGGCTACGAATATCGGCCCACATATCGGCCCCCACAACCACACAAACCAGTTTTGGAAAATGCAGGATATCCCACCTTTTCAGGACACAGGATATGGAGACAGCCCCCCTTTCCCGCCCCGCCTGCCATCCCATCAGCCTCTGTATGTCTCCCTGCTATTATGGCATCCTGCCCCCAATAGGCAAATCTCACCGCTCCAGCTACCTTGCTCAGGTGTTCAATATCCATCACAACAAAACTGAACACACAGGTTCAGAGCAAAAGAAGCAGCTGAGAAATAAAATGCACCTGGGTTCTATGTGGGGTGGGGAAGAGAAGAAACAAACAGAAGTTAATTTTATTTTGGCTTCACAAAAAAAAGTCTTCTTATAAAACTAGATGCAGAAATTAGTGGTGTGAACTGAAGTTTAAAAAACTGCCAGTTGCCCAGAGCTGGAAAGAAGAAAACCACGGGTTTTCTTGTCCCAACAAAGTACGGGCAAAAGGGTTGAATTATAATTCAGGTTACAGCCACCACCACCCCTGCTTATGTGTATTAAACCTCAAAAAGCACCTCTCTCTCTCTCTCTCTCTCTCTCTCTCTCTCTCTCTCTCTCTCTC
>NC_059432.1:1723115-1731184 GCF_021028975.2 Sphaerodactylus townsendi | reverse complement strand
TTCTTCTTCTTCTTCTTCTTCTTCTTCTTCTTCTTCTTCTTCTTCTTCTTTTTCTTTTATAAGAACCCATTTGAGCACAAAATGGCACCATGGGTGGAGGAAGCACTCCTGCCTCCCCCAAAGTGAAAAAAAATTTTGTTGTGAAAAAATGGTGCTGCTTAGAGTTATTTTGCCAATTGTACTGCTCCATGTGGTGTACCTGTGTGTGCAGATGGAGCACGAAAACTGCCAAAATAACCCTTCCCTTGTAGTTTTGTGCAAGAAAACCGCTGCTGGGGGAAGGGGCAGGAGCTCTTCGTCCCCTGTGGTGCTGTTCTGAGCCTATTTCCCCCCCCCTCTTTTTTAAGAAGCAGTTCCTCACAGCTACTTGGCTGTCAGTCATGAATACAGGTCTAAATCAGGGACATATCTGGGTAACATGGGTAACCCATGTCCCTGGGCACAACTAATCTAGTCACATGGGGGGTGCAAAATCGCACCCCCACATGACCAGATGCCTTCCCCCTCATCTGACTTGGGCCTCCCTCGGCCCCACCCATGTCATGATGACATGGGCAGGGCCAAGGGAGGCCCAAGTCAGACGAGGCGGAGGGACATCCTCCTGCCTCATCTGATTTGGGCCTCGCTCGGCCCCTCCCACGTCATCCTCTTCAATGAGGCCCTGAGGAGAGCAGGAGCCGGCAGCAGGGGGGGCTCGGCAGCATGCGGGGATGGGGCTATGTGGCCCATGGGAGTGGGGCTCCGCAACTCATGGGGAGGAGCTTTTGTCCCTGCCATACGCCTCTGGTCCAAATCCTCATTCAGTCATGGAAACTCGTTGAATGACCTCGGGCCAATCACTCAGCGTCACCTACCTCACAGGGTGGTTGTGAAGAAAAGAATTAGAAGGGGGAAAACATTGAGGCAGCCCTGAATTCCTTGAAGACAGAACAGGATAAAATGTGATCAATAACTGCATGCAGGCTTGCTGTTCGAGATGCGCAGTTTGTGTGCCCTGAGGTTTAGAGCCTGCTGGTCGGATTATTGTCTGTCTTCCAAACACAGGAAATATTGTCTGCACGGGGATGAAGATTTCCTGTGTGCCGAACAATAGCAGAGCGCCACAAATTAATTATTTTAGCAAAACTGATTAAATTGAAATTGTGTGTAGTGAAGGGCCATGGTGAAAATGAGCACAATTGTGTTCCTGGTTAAATGTGGCTGAGTTAGTGATGAACTTCTTTTAGAACTACCTTTTATACAGCCTTACAGTTTTGATGTTTCAGTTTTGGAATCACAAACGCTCGCCCAGACTTTCTTATCTCCCTTGCGAAGAAGATTCAAGGTTTAACTATGATTAACATTTTTTGTGGAGGAGGAAAAGGACGCGCTGCCCTAAAAACTGTCCATTTCCCCCGATTGCCAATATCTTCCCTCTCAGAAAAATGGAGTCCCGGGGCTTCACTGAACTGGAGTCGAGTCTAATTAACTTAGAAGATAACAATGAGGTAATCTTCTGTGTTAGGTCACTTTTCCTATTAGACTCTGAAATCAGACTGTGCCTCTCTTGGCTCTTCGCTGGGAGAAAAAAAATGAGATAAAGTAGAGAGAATACCACTCCTTGTCTGTGTGGAATGTGCCAACTTTCTCAGTTAATCTGAAGCAAAAAGCCAGCTGGCGATTGAGAGCAGGCGATTCAGGCCTTATCTTCTGGGGTTGAATCTCGGGTGTTAGGGTCCATTTTGGTTTCAGATGGAAAGATGGAAAATGGCAGCTTCCCCTTCAGGCTAAAAAAGGTAATAATGCATGAAAGCATGGGCAGTACAATGCATGCGGCAGCACACTGGTAATTCCTGAGGTGGCCCCTGAGTTTGTCAACTGGAGCACTGGAGATCTCCTGGAATTACAGCTGACCTCCAGACGACAGAGTTCGGTCTCCCCGAAGAAAATGGCTGCTTCAGAGGGTACAGTTCATAGCATTATACCCTGCTGACTTCCCTCTCCCCCCGCCCCCATGCCCCATCCTCCCAAGACTCCAACCCCCAAATCTCTAGGAATTTCACAACCCATAGTGGGCACCGCATTTAGTGACAGGTGTGACTTGAATATAGCTTGTATGCATGTGTGAATCCGCACCATCATGGACTGGTTTTATCTCCTATTCCTCCTTTTCAGCTTTCCCTGTATCTTTCCTGGAGGAAACTCCACTTGCCACGTTGCTTTGCGATCTGAGGGGAAAATAGGAGGAATGCAATCAAAAGCATATGGGCTATATGAGTAAGGTTGTGCATCTTTTCACAATAAATTTTCATTCATCAAAGCAATTTATATTGATAAAATTAAATTTGTCACGGCAAGTAACATGAAGCAATCCTTAAAGGCACAGATCTCATTACACCTGCTAGTCAAGATTTTCAGAGTTCTGTCAGAGTAGACATACATCTAACCATAAGGCTAAATATGCTGAATGTTGTCCCTCTAAATAATTTACCTTTCTGCTTATTTTCTGTCCCAACAGAAGCCCAGTTTCTCCTTGTTTCACTCAATGGCTTTTTCAAGGGATTTGTAATCTCTGTTTATTTTCCTCTAATTTATGTTTCCAAATGGAGGTCACCGTTTGCAATAAATGCTTATACTCCTCAATCTAATATTTAGTTTGAAATTTCCCTTACATTGTTAACATGTTGCTTTGTGGTTGCAGAATGAGATTGTGGGACACTCAGAGGGTTAAGAACTGAAAAGAGATTTCACCTCTTTTCTTTCACAACCCCCCCCCCCCATGTCCCACGACTTTCAGCAGAACCCTGGATCACTGTGTGGTAGCAAATCCTAGCTGAGGTGCAGGAAATATGTTTACAAGAAGAAATATAAGTATCTTTCACCTACACTGCAAAAAAAAAATTCAGTGAGAGTCACTGCCATAGAACAGCAGTGGTGTAGTGTTATGTATGTATGTATGTATGTATGTATGTATGTATGTATGTATGTATGTATGTATGTATGTATGTATGTATTTATTTATTTATTTATTTATTTATTTAAATTTTTAGACCTCCCCATAAAAACAATAAAATCACAGTTTTATACAATATAATATACCTGATAAAACAGACTGGCTCAGATGGTGACATTTTTCCCCCCCCCCCCCCCCTTACTGTACTCACGGGAGACTTAGATGTTATAGGGAATCTACCAATCAACCCAGCTGGCCAAACATGACCCAGAACTCGATGGGCAGCCAGTGAAGTTGGTATAGGACCAGTGTGATCCAGTCCCGACTAGATGCACCTGAAAGGAGCCTGGCTGCCGCATGTTGTACGAGTGTAAGTTTCCGGATCACAGCCAAAGGCAGGCCATCGTAAAGTGTGTTACAATAATCAAGTCTGGAGGTGCCCATTGCATGAATCACCGTGGTCAGGTCAGAATGGGAGAGATATGGGGCCAGCTGCCGCGCCTGTCGTAGATGGTAAACCACTGCCTGAGCCGTCTGAGTGACCTGGATCTCCAGTGATAATGCTGAGTCCAGTGTTACTCCCAGGCTTCGAACCGCATTACCCCATATGTCCCTACTCTGCCTCTGTGTTCAGCAGAGGCCAATTTGCTGGTGGTTCCTGGCCCCTCAATGATGCGGCTGGCCTCCACGCCCTGGCCTGGTGGAACACTCTCCCTCCAGCTGTCCGGGCCCTGTGGGATCTTGGTGAATTCCGCAGGGCCTGTAAGACTGAGTTGTTCCGCCGGGCTTTTGGAGTGTCCAGTTGCTGAGAGTGCCCTCTCCTCTGGTTTGGAGTTCCCGTTGTCATCTACGGGACCCACTTTTCTGTTTTGTTTCCCCGCTCTCTGGGAGGGTTTTAATTGGGGTTACTGCGTGATGCCATCTTTGTTAATCTTATCGCTGTGTTTTAATTTAATTTTAATATTATTGCTATGCTTAATTTAATTTTAATGGGGTTGTTTGTATGGGTTGTTGTACACCGTGTAGAGGAAGTTATGTTGTGCACCGCTCAGAGCCCTCCAGGGGTAGAGCGGTATATAAAACAAACAAACAAACAAACAAACAAACAAACAAACAAACAAACAAACAAACAAACAAACAAACAAACAAACAAATAAATAAATAAATAAATAGATCTAGCAAAGGCAGGCAAAAATTCATACTAACATCTGTGAGATCCCAGTTCAAATCTTCTCTGCTCCATAAAGTTTGCTGGATTACATTGACCAATTATGCATGAAACTCTTACCTTGGGGCTCTTCTCTGCATAGTG
This sequence comes from Sphaerodactylus townsendi, assembly GCF_021028975.2. Classification (NCBI taxonomy): domain Eukaryota; kingdom Metazoa; phylum Chordata; class Lepidosauria; order Squamata; family Sphaerodactylidae; genus Sphaerodactylus; species Sphaerodactylus townsendi. Next base: position 1,726,940 of record NC_059432.1, on the reverse strand, counting down.
GGCTTGTAGTGGGTTCTCCTCACATTTATTTGTTTACACACAAGGAGGGACTCACTCAGGCCATGATGCTTTTCTGCAGAGAACTCTCCTGGCTTGGTTCCCTTAACTCCGCCTATCATGTAATTCTTAGAGGCACAAATCTCATTAAACCCAATAGTCAAGATGGCTTCCCTTTAAACTGCCCTTACACTGATATTGCTGTTCCAAAAATACCAACCCCCCTCCCCATGATATTGCTGTTCCAAAAATACCAACACCCCCCCCCAAAAGCATTTCCCTGGAACACAGGCTATTAAATAAGGGAACCATTTTAGAATTGATATTCTCTCCCCTGCTACACTTGCACACACACACTTCCTGCTGCTGCAGCTGCTGAAGGACAGAGAGGCTTAGTATTTCTAGGCACTGTCTGTTATAATTATATTGATATATCAATATGAGAATGTAGAGGTCGGTGTGTTTTGGCTAAGCCCATGTGAGTGAGCTTCTTTTCTGTGACTTAAAGCAGCCAGAAACATGGAGGGGGGCGGGACAAGGTGGAAGGCATGGATGGCAGTGAGAGGGAGTAGGAAGTCTGGCTATGGGCAGAAAGACGTCTGGGGCAAAGCTTTGCTGGCTGGCAAACTTGTCCCACTTTGGCAATGAAGCAAATTAAAATTGTGCTCTCACTTGCCACTGAGAGAACAAAAAGTGAAAGCAGGGCTCCAGAAAATAGGTCCATATAAGAAATCTTGTTGTGTTGGACATTCACCCCCATCCCACACCAGTCAACTTGTGCATAATCGGTCACTGCCCCCTAGCCCATCCCATAGAGATGTTGTGAGGATAAATCAAGGAAGTGAGAGTATTTCTTCGCAGGAGATGCAGAATGAAAGTTTCAAAAGAAACAAATGGAGATCACTGGAAATGAAATGTTGACTTCAGTGAACTGAAACACTTGATTTCTCTGTACACAACAAATGGAATCACAGGAAAAAGTTAGATCTGCCTCTAACTCCCAGATGCTTACGCTAATATACTATGATGGGGGAACTAGTGTGTTGCAAGAAATGGATTTAATTCAAGAATGAAATAAGATTTTTTGCTTAGTGCCCTCCCATATCCATTTTATTCATGGTAAAGCAAAAAAAGAGAGAATGTTTTAGGTTATAGAAATTGTTTATTGTTTTGTGTTCCTGTACAGTGTTTTTATGTACGGGAAGTGCGCTTTGTGTCTGAATCTGAATCCGAGTCCATGCCCAACATGGACTCTTGCCACTATTTCTCACTGGCTGTCAATTATGTAATGGCGGTGTCAGCTGCACAGTTCAAAACACAGCTGCACAGAGATGAACATTTCACGGAGGCTGCAGGATAAGTGCCAGAAACACGGGCCAGTGGTCAGCACTCCCTGCCCGGTCCTTTGCTGTCCTTACATTGTCTCTCCATGACTTCTTTTCCTACTGTGTCTCTACCTCTGTTTTGAAGCTCGTGTATTTATTTCTGAAGCTGGGGGGGATGAGGAAATCTAAGCATGAAGTACCACCTGCCTCTACCAGATGCTGTACTTTCTCAGGTGCTGATGTTGCACGGGCTCTCCGTGAATGCAAGGCGAAGGGATTATCACCTCTGCTCTCAGCCTCCTGCCTCTTCTGTTCAGCCTGCATTCTTAAACTGCTTCTTAAGGGGGTGCAAAGCTCATCAAAGTGTCTGGTGTTGTTCATTCAGAGAGTGACATTGCTGCAAAGGGCTCCGTCGATCTGCGTGTGTGTGAAATGTTAATGGGACTGCTGGTGGAGCAGAAGTCTCTGACACGGTGCCAGTGAGCACCTTGGTGTCGCTAACACCCTTCTTGGTACCCATCAATCATTCATAGAAAGTGGGGGTTTTGACCAGCAAGAATTGGCCACTGGAGATTTGATTGGCTGTGCATTAAAAAAAAAAACCTTTGGCATCAGCTCCGACCGCAGCACAAGGCTCTCCATTGTGTGCCCGAGAATAAGCTACGGCAGCCATTTTGTGACTGGGTCTGCCAACTCCAGCAGCTGTTCTGTAACAGTCATTTTGTGGTTGCATCCACCACACTGTGTGAGTCAGAATTCCAGAGATGTTCACAAGCTCAAAAAGGTTGGGGACACCTGCGCTAGAGTGCCAAAAGTATGGGTGATTTCGCACAGGTCAAATATAACGGATCAGGAGAGTGAAAACAAATTATGGGGGAGAAGTTCCCACAGAACTAACCCCCCCCCCCAACACGCTTCTAATCCATTATATTTGGCTGAACCTGGGTTAAATGCCAATTGTTAAATTAGTGATTTCCCCCCCTTTAACTCAGGTTTCAGACGCTACCTGCTCGCCTGTGCGAACTACGGCAAGCAGGAAGTGTTTCCCTCCCTCCTGTCCACCATTATGGTGTGTTCTCCAGGTGGCCGCCATTAGAGTGGATTCTCTCTAGTGGATTCTCTCTTAACGGATTTTGTGCCGTGAAGTGTGTGTTGGGGATTCCCAGGTGGGGGGATTCTCGGGTGCGTGGGATTCTTGGATGAGCGGTTCGCAGGGAAACAGAGCATATCTTGTGAAAACCATGCCACATCCTGACGCCAGTATCTCAGCAATCCCGGATGGCCCCTGCACCTGTCATGCAAACGGTGAAACAGACAACAGGTTTGTGTTGCCTGTGCAGAAGGGACCTGTGTTTCCAAACATTTAATAACAAGCCACTTCTGCGCAAGCAGAAAAGGATTCTAAGAGGCTGAAAGGGTCAACAACATCAGTGTGAGTTGCCAGGATGAAGAGAAACAGCCTGCCTCCTCTTCAGACGAGCTTAAGAAAGAAAATGGAATAACCTTTTTAAATAGAATAAAACAAAAGATTATGTTTCTGGTTTCACGGAACTTGAAGATACTGTATCCGCTCCGTTTGCCACCTTCAGGAAATTCCATGAACTCTCAAAATCAGGAGTGAAAATGACCTCATGGTGATCTCATTTCTCCCCCCTCCAAGTGAGGTTATGAAGTTTGTAATCTGGCCTTTCATCTCGCATCCACAATTGGAATGTCAAGATGGATCACACACATACCCCTTTATCTCCAGGGGGGTTGCGAGAGAGGAACGTCAAAAAGCATACTTTTGCCAGCGTCTAAAAACACCTTTTAATTACTCCATGCCTCCTGAAGAAAAGCAAAAGAAGAAGAGAAGAAAATGGTATTTCTTTTCCATGGTCTTGTAAAAAATATCAACCATGTGCCGGTAAGCTTTCAGATGCCCTTACCATGCATTTAACTGAGAGGAAGACCCGCCTAACCTCCTACTATCAGAACATAATAGTTATGGCTTAAAACAACCTACTTGTCTCAATGAAGTATCGGTACTTCAGGCATGACTAAGTTGCTCAAGAAGATACCCCATGCAATTGGATGGCACTCCATTGTGATGTAGGCCCCTTCCGCATTGTAGGAGTCAACCTTAGATCAACTTGGGTGCGATCCGAGTCCTCCGCACAGACATAGTGTCGGACTCGTGTCTGACTCGACTCACCCCCCTCTTGCCGTTGAATTTCCGAGCTCAACTGGGGAGTCGAGTCGACTAGAGGACTCGGGTTGCACTCAAGCTGAAGCCGGCTGAGTGCGGAATCTCCGTCGCCTCAATTCTGCCAGCCAGCCAATCACAGCTCAGTATTTTGCCCATGCGCAGAACAGGAGACTCGTGGCGGCGGTGAGAAGCTTTGGGCATGCGCAGAAAGGGAGACTCGTCCCAATCAGAACGCAGCGCGGAGAGGTGGTCCCGCCCTCTGAGCTCGGCTCTGGAGACACGAGTCAGCTTCTGTGTGGAGAAACAGGAGGACTC
>NC_059432.1:1695615-1720615 GCF_021028975.2 Sphaerodactylus townsendi | reverse complement strand
CCCCCCCCACCCCCCCCCCCCCCCACCCCCCCCCCCCCCCACCCCCCCCCCCCCCCACCCCCCCCCCCCCCCACCCCCCCCCCCCCCCACCCCCCCCCCCCCCCACCCCCCCCCCCCCCCACCCCCCCCCCCCCCCACCCCCCCCCCCCCCCACCCCCCCCCCCCCCCACCCCCCCCCCCCCCCACCCCCCCCCCCCCCCACCCCCCCCCCCCCCCACCCCCCCCCCCCCCCACCCCCCCCCCCCCCCACCCCCCCCCCCCCCCACCCCCCCCCCCCCCCACCCCCCCCCCCCCCCACCCCCCCCCCCCCCCACCCCCCCCCCCCCCCACCCCCCCCCCCCCCCACCCCCCCCCCCCCCCACCCCCCCCCCCCCCCACCCCCCCCCCCCCCCACCCCCCCCCCCCCCCACCCCCCCCCCCCCCCACCCCCCCCCCCCCCCACCCCCCCCCCCCCCCACCCCCCCCCCCCCCCACCCCCCCCCCCCCCCACCCCCCCCCCCCCCCACCCCCCCCCCCCCCCACCCCCCCCCCCCCCCACCCCCCCCCCCCCCCACCCCCCCCCCCCCCCACCCCCCCCCCCCCCCACCCCCCCCCCCCCCCACCCCCCCCCCCCCCCACCCCCCCCCCCCCCCACCCCCCCCCCCCCCCACCCCCCCCCCCCCCCACCCCCCCCCCCCCCCACCCCCCCCCCCCCCCACCCCCCCCCCCCCCCACCCCCCCCCCCCCCCACCCCCCCCCCCCCCCACCCCCCCCCCCCCCCACCCCCCCCCCCCCCCACCCCCCCCCCCCCCCACCCCCCCCCCCCCCCACCCCCCCCCCCCCCCACCCCCCCCCCCCCCCACCCCCCCCCCCCCCCACCCCCCCCCCCCCCCACCCCCCCCCCCCCCCACCCCCCCCCCCCCCCACCCCCCCCCCCCCCCACCCCCCCCCCCCCCCACCCCCCCCCCCCCCCACCCCCCCCCCCCCCCACCCCCCCCCCCCCCCACCCCCCCCCCCCCCCACCCCCCCCCCCCCCCACCCCCCCCCCCCCCCACCCCCCCCCCCCCCCACCCCCCCCCCCCCCCACCCCCCCCCCCCCCCACCCCCCCCCCCCCCCACCCCCCCCCCCCCCCACCCCCCCCCCCCCCCACCCCCCCCCCCCCCCACCCCCCCCCCCCCCCACCCCCCCCCCCCCCCACCCCCCCCCCCCCCCACCCCCCCCCCCCCCCACCCCCCCCCCCCCCCACCCCCCCCCCCCCCCACCCCCCCCCCCCCCCACCCCCCCCCCCCCCCACCCCCCCCCCCCCCCACCCCCCCCCCCCCCCACCCCCCCCCCCCCCCACCCCCCCCCCCCCCCACCCCCCCCCCCCCCCACCCCCCCCCCCCCCCACCCCCCCCCCCCCCCACCCCCCCCCCCCCCCACCCCCCCCCCCCCCCACCCCCCCCCCCCCCCACCCCCCCCCCCCCCCACCCCCCCCCCCCCCCACCCCCCCCCCCCCCCACCCCCCCCCCCCCCCACCCCCCCCCCCCCCCACCCCCCCCCCCCCCCACCCCCCCCCCCCCCCACCCCCCCCCCCCCCCACCCCCCCCCCCCCCCACCCCCCCCCCCCCCCACCCCCCCCCCCCCCCACCCCCCCCCCCCCCCACCCCCCCCCCCCCCCACCCCCCCCCCCCCCCACCCCCCCCCCCCCCCACCCCCCCCCCCCCCCACCCCCCCCCCCCCCCACCCCCCCCCCCCCCCACCCCCCCCCCCCCCCACCCCCCCCCCCCCCCACCCCCCCCCCCCCCCACCCCCCCCCCCCCCCACCCCCCCCCCCCCCCACCCCCCCCCCCCCCCACCCCCCCCCCCCCCCACCCCCCCCCCCCCCCACCCCCCCCCCCCCCCACCCCCCCCCCCCCCCACCCCCCCCCCCCCCCACCCCCCCCCCCCCCCACCCCCCCCCCCCCCCACCCCCCCCCCCCCCCACCCCCCCCCCCCCCCACCCCCCCCCCCCCCCACCCCCCCCCCCCCCCACCCCCCCCCCCCCCCACCCCCCCCCCCCCCCACCCCCCCCCCCCCCCACCCCCCCCCCCCCCCACCCCCCCCCCCCCCCACCCCCCCCCCCCCCCACCCCCCCCCCCCCCCACCCCCCCCCCCCCCCACCCCCCCCCCCCCCCACCCCCCCCCCCCCCCACCCCCCCCCCCCCCCACCCCCCCCCCCCCCCACCCCCCCCCCCCCCCACCCCCCCCCCCCCCCACCCCCCCCCCCCCCCACCCCCCCCCCCCCCCACCCCCCCCCCCCCCCACCCCCCCCCCCCCCCACCCCCCCCCCCCCCCACCCCCCCCCCCCCCCACCCCCCCCCCCCCCCACCCCCCCCCCCCCCCACCCCCCCCCCCCCCCACCCCCCCCCCCCCCCACCCCCCCCCCCCCCCACCCCCCCCCCCCCCCACCCCCCCCCCCCCCCACCCCCCCCCCCCCCCACCCCCCCCCCCCCCCACCCCCCCCCCCCCCCACCCCCCCCCCCCCCCACCCCCCCCCCCCCCCACCCCCCCCCCCCCCCACCCCCCCCCCCCCCCACCCCCCCCCCCCCCCACCCCCCCCCCCCCCCACCCCCCCCCCCCCCCACCCCCCCCCCCCCCCACCCCCCCCCCCCCCCACCCCCCCCCCCCCCCACCCCCCCCCCCCCCCACCCCCCCCCCCCCCCACCCCCCCCCCCCCCCACCCCCCCCCCCCCCCACCCCCCCCCCCCCCCACCCCCCCCCCCCCCCACCCCCCCCCCCCCCCACCCCCCCCCCCCCCCACCCCCCCCCCCCCCCACCCCCCCCCCCCCCCACCCCCCCCCCCCCCCACCCCCCCCCCCCCCCACCCCCCCCCCCCCCCACCCCCCCCCCCCCCCACCCCCCCCCCCCCCCACCCCCCCCCCCCCCCACCCCCCCCCCCCCCCACCCCCCCCCCCCCCCACCCCCCCCCCCCCCCACCCCCCCCCCCCCCCACCCCCCCCCCCCCCCACCCCCCCCCCCCCCCACCCCCCCCCCCCCCCACCCCCCCCCCCCCCCACCCCCCCCCCCCCCCACCCCCCCCCCCCCCCACCCCCCCCCCCCCCCACCCCCCCCCCCCCCCACCCCCCCCCCCCCCCACCCCCCCCCCCCCCCACCCCCCCCCCCCCCCACCCCCCCCCCCCCCCACCCCCCCCCCCCCCCACCCCCCCCCCCCCCCACCCCCCCCCCCCCCCACCCCCCCCCCCCCCCACCCCCCCCCCCCCCCACCCCCCCCCCCCCCCACCCCCCCCCCCCCCCACCCCCCCCCCCCCCCACCCCCCCCCCCCCCCACCCCCCCCCCCCCCCACCCCCCCCCCCCCCCACCCCCCCCCCCCCCCACCCCCCCCCCCCCCCCCCCCCCCCCCCCCCCCCCCCCCCCCCCCCACACAGGGGGGGGGGGGGGGGGGGAAATGCTTGCATTCCCGCTGTCGCTGTTGTTGCACAGTGCAGTGGACTACAGGGTGAATCCTCAATTCTCCCCTCTCTCCTCTTTGGTCAACGGTTCTGCACGCAGCTACTGAACTTGTACGCTTTTCGCCAACAGTTTCCACCTCAGAAATCAGCAATTCTCCAGAGGACGATGCCACGCAGATCCCTATGTCGCAGATGAGTGGTGAGTTCATTGGCTGTTTAGCCTGCTGGTGTAAGGCCATGCTTTGTGGTGTTCCCACGACATCCCTCCATCACAGTGCGTGCGCCAAAAGTGGGGACGGGTTAAGGGGCACAGCTGTTCTTGATGGAATTTGCCCCAAAACAACAGTGCACATTCAATGGTTTCCTGCCAGGAGAGCGATGCAGGGAGCAATGGTCCCTCACAGGCTTGGCGGGCATGTGAGGTGACCACAACAGGATGCCTCTTAGCCATTGCATGTTAGTGCTGCGTGTCTGCGCCCTGCCAGGGTGGTGTGCTGCTGAACGATTGTGCGGCCAAATACCCTGCAGCGCTCAGCACTCACAGCGCAATGCGTTAGTGCTTGTCCAAAAGGAAGAAAAGTGATGAGTGCGGCCTCATGTTCTTTCTCCTTCATGGCAGCTCTCTTTGCAGACACCTCTGGTGACATGAATGATGTCCTTGACCATCCTATTGCTGGGAGTTCTGGTGCAAATGAAGGTGCGTTGAAACACAAACCCCAACCCCACACCAGCGATTTTTGTGGTAGGCACTCTGAGAGCATAGGACAACCACTCCATTGCACGACAAGAGAAGACAGCATGCCGCAAAAGTGAGCTGCTCATTACTCGTGCCCACTGAGCTCTCACTGCTTGATTCTCAATGTGAATGCTAGGGGTTCTGATTCAGCTTATCTGCAAACCCTGGGATGCCTATGCAGATCTGCTCATGTGCTCAACAAGAAAGTGTGTCTCCCTCCATGCGAGCCTAGGGTAGATGACAGTGGATTCATAAAAGTTCCTTCCATCACCTGGCTATTAATTTTGCTTCTTTCAACAACGATGTCCTCTTACAGGCTCCACACCCCTGCCCATGATGGAACTGACTTCACCAGAGCGGAGAATGACTGCTGACAGGCGGCGTGTGCGACGTGTTGGAGTGCTCGCTGACTTTGCGAAGGCCATGGTGGAGCAGGGAGAGGTCGAGGCAATGGAGAGGAGGCGCTTCGAGGATAGGCGGGAAAGGGAGGTGGCGTCATTCATGCAGAGCCGCGCAGAGCAAAACAGGGAGCTGTCATCGCTGAGGCTGGCCATCGACAGGGGGAATGACATAATGCAGACCCTTGTGACGGCTTTGCTGCAGCGCATGGGCTCCTCGGGTGGCAGGGGTGCTGGGGGTTCATTGGGCGCCTCTGCTCCTGCGGTCGCATCACAAACCTTGCCTGCCCCAGCGTTTCAGCAGTGCCTGCCCACTTGTGAAATTGCTGGCCCGGCTGCAAATCTCATTGGAGATGCGGCAGAGGTGACTTATCCCACTCTGGCTGAGGACACCGACTTGGAGTCCTGTGTGGGCGCCACGGCGCCCCTTCCATCACAGGTGGAGGACCTGATGATGGTTGGGGAGACCTCTGAGCTGTGCTGCACTCAGGTGGCTTGCCAAGAATCACAGCCAATGCACAAACGCTTGAGGAAGCCCAAAGCAAGAATGGACCTGTGAGGACCCTCCCCACCCTGTTATTTCTCTGTCTGCCACCACCACGGGCAAGCCCCCCCCCCTGCTTTTACATAGGCTATTGATGTGCGTTTAAGCATCAGAGGTTAGTTGGTTTAATATTTTAAAAAGGGCTACACGTCCCTGGCCTCTGTGGTAGGTTGCCAGGAGAGGATGGTCATGGAAAGCAGACAATCCTCTGCTTTGCAGAGATGTAACCAGCAAGCGACCCACCCACCCTTGTTTTCTCTGTCTGCCACCACCACGGCAGAACCCCCCCCCCCCGCTTTTACATAGGCTAGTGATGTGCGTTTAAGCATCAAAGGTTAATTGGTTTAATATTTTAAAAAGGGCTACACGTGCCTGCCCTCTGTGGTAGGTTGCCAGGAGAGGATGGTCATGGAAAGCAGACAATCCTCTGCTTTGCAGAGATGTAACCAGCAAGCGACCCACCCACCCCTGTTTTCTCTGTCTGCCACCACCACGGCAGGACCCCCCCCCTGCTTTTGCATAGGCTAGTGATGTGCGTTTAAGCATCAGAGTTTAATTTGTTTTATGTTTTATAAAACGTTATACATGCCTGTCCTCTCAGGTTGGTTGCCAGGAGAGGAAGGTCATGGAAAGCAGACAATCCTCTGCTTTGCAGAGATGTAACCAGCAAGCGATAATAAACCATATGCACAAGCATTTGTGAAAATTGCAATTGCCTTTATTGTGTGATTTAAGCAATGCATTTACAGCTAAGACAACTGAGGGCCGCGGGAGATGGGTTAGGGAAGTTTGGTGCTTGTTTCGCTGGATGCCGCGCCATGTGGTTTGCCTGCCTTCTCTGCAGCCCTCCGCTTTGCCAGGAGCCTCCTGGCGGCCCCCTTCCTCCTGTTCATCCACTTCTCAACCACAGCCAGCCTGCGCTCCAGATCCCTGTCTGAAGAGTGTGGAAGATATAACACAGTGAAAAATTTAGATGATGCAAGGCGCGGGGTCTGGTTCCTGCTGCTTGTGTCCCCCCCCCCCCCCTTCAGAGCTCTTCAGTACCGCAAGCCATCCCGCTCCATGCAGAAAATTCTGCTGCCGCAACCCGCTTAAAACAACCCCCCCCCCCCGGCCCAGTTTTCCATGCTCACAGTTGGCATCCAGCGATGGCTCTGTCTGAGTGCCAACTGCACGTGTCGTGGTTTCTGTTGCAGAGCGCCCTGCCGTGGTTAGAGCCCCCTCTGTGTCCCTAGACATTCCTTGCAAACATGGAGAGATTGCAGAGCCAGTTAGCATTTGAAGATGCATGACACAACTCTCAGTAACATGGGCAACGTTGGCATCCAGCGGCAACACCCTTCCCAAAGAACATGGCACTCTGGGTAGGCTTACCCTCATCTTCACTGCACTGCACCTGGGTGGCCCCCTCGCTCCTCTCCTCCTTGGTTTTGGTGGTGGGCGAAGCTGCTCCTGAAGGGAATAGGGGGATGCATGGCTTTAAGCTCCAGATAGCCACATACATCTAATTTTTAAAATTGCGCTCTCTCCCACATTCAACAGAGCCCCTGCTGTCATTGAACAGGAGGCCAGCATGTGGGGCTCCCATCAGACAAGGGTAGGCGTGGCAAACTGAATGCAAGTTCCCCTATGTCTTAACTTTCTCAAGTTTGTAGTTCTTAAAGTTTGCCTTAGACTCCACACATCAAGTTTCTCAAGGTGGGGCCGGGAATATGGTGCGCTCTTCAAAGCGTCCGCTGTTGGTTAAAGAGTGTAACCTTTCTGCACGTTGATGGGTAAACTTTGCGGCAATGCAAGCAACGGGAGAGGCAGAGTGGCCTGAAACACTCACGTCACAATGCGCTCCCACCATGATTTAAATGCGCTTTGCAGCTAGACCATAAGGCCAGACTGAGAGCATGCATGTGCGGGAGGGGAGATAAACGGTGCTCACATGCCCGCTTTAATTTGCATGACTAGGGAAGTGGTAAGGGAAGAGGAGAAAGAGTGTGCCCTCCGGCCCCCTTCCTCTACTGCAGCATGCTCAAAGGGCATCACATTCCCCTCTCACTTGCCCACCCTCAGAAGACTGCACTTGGCGTGGTTGGATCAGACACAGCCTTTAAATGCTAGGGCTGGCCAAAGTAAACACAGCAATTACATTTGGGCTTGTTCATGAGAACCTGAATTGACAAGGTAAGGTTTCACATCACCAGCCGCACGCGTTGGGGGGGGGGTATGCACCACGGCCAGGGAGTGGTCTGGCTCTGGCTGTTAACCTCAAAATCCACCGCTGCACAGTGCTCATTGCTACCTGCAATTTGCTCGTTCACACAGTCACACCTCTAATCGTTGTGCTCAAGCAGACCCATTGCCGCAGAGTGCTCTGTAACACTAAAGTAGAAGTCACACTCCTTCAAATAAACTCACAACGTCCTCACTGATTGGTTGGTTCGCAGTGGTGCACAGATTAAAGCTAGCAGGTGCATTTGAAACCAGAAGCTGGTTTGTCACTTTGCAAGAGCATGCTTTTATTGGAAAATTACCAAACTCACCCCCCTTCATTTCCGATGTCTGCTCGGGACCACCAGCCTTTAGCCAAGCCTCGGCGCATGAGGGAGTAGTGCTTTGGCCTCCCAGCGGCGCTTGGTTCTCCACGCCAGGCATCTCAGCTTTAAGTATAACGCTTTTTTGAGCGCTTTCCACTTGTTTTGAATCTGAGTAGGGCTCACCGGTAATGTCCCCTCCTTGCCATGGCCTTGCAGAGGCCGGAGTATATTTACCTGTTGGGAACCTTCCGGCTACCCACCAGGTTAGGCGCCATACCCTGCTGATCACAGACGGTATCATCGCCTCCACCTCCTCTTCCGACCAGTTCACACCCCGAGAGGGCGACATGCTCGACCCTTAAGTGCTCGCTGTTACTGAGGGTGATAGAAGTGCGAGAGGGGGATGGGCCAATGAGCCCGCACAAGCGCCTATGGAAGGAGGCAGCCCTAGTGAGCTAACTTGGGAAAGCGGCGTGGCGTTGCATGTTTAACCCCGGAACTTCCTGTCCCTCATGCCTCCAAGCACAGGCTGTAAAACTGCTGTTAGAGTGCTCCCCAGCAAACAAGCATCCATGCGTTGCCGCAACAGAGGAGTCACAGCGGTGTCCTATGAACTTCCAGTGCACAGTCCACACTTAAGGCCTCACTGTTCCCACACATACCTCATAATAATACAATTTTAGCGTTTATAGGTCGAGGGGCTGTCATGACCCCATCTTGGAGCTTGCCCAGGGACCATTGAATTCCAGGAGTGATTCCCCCCCCCCCCCCGATACAAACCACCGCATCTTTTTTTCACGCCTCCCAAAGGTAGCGCACCGTGCACCTTACTAATCAACTCATGAGACAATTCCTTTAGCAATTGAAAGGTGGTTCACCACCTGGATGCTATACTCAAAAAATTATTGTGAAGTGGAAGGGAGATCAGCTAGTAGAATTGAGAGACACTTGAAGCGTGTAGGTTTAGGTTATCAATTAAAACTTTTATTCACGGAAAATAAAAAAAAATTTTTTGCACATTAGCACACACACCAATGGTACAAGACATGAGCCGGAGGAGACTACCTGCCGCACAGGGCGGTTGCAGTAGAGGTAGGTGGCCAGGGCATTCCTCGGCAGCCTTCCCCCTTGCCTGATGCTGTTCCTTAGATTATGACCTCTCTCCCTTGTCAATTATGATGGGCTGCTGCTCTTCCTTCTGAGTTAGCAGGGGGTCAGCCCGACATTCACTCTCCGGAGAGTCCTGATTTTCCGCTTGGCATAGGTTGTAGCCAGAACAACACAAGTGGCAACCAAGGAGTTAACCCTCTCCCACCCTTATGGGCAACTTGTGCCACAGGCACTTCCACCCTCAACTTTAATCGCCCAAAGGCAGCGGCTCCACAACACATCTGGCCCTGCTCATTCTTCTGTTATTACGCAGGCGCTCTGTCGCATTTAGTGGATGAAGGTATGGCTTTACAAGCCACCTCCGCATGGAGAATGCGCCATCCATTAAAATCAGCGATTGGGACAGCCGCGCCATTGAATGGACAATACAGGGTTAACTGGGAAGAAGGCACCCCTGTCCATGGCCTGTGTGAAATGGCAACCCCTGAAAATGTGCGCGTCGTGGCTTCTACCGGGGTGACCAATGTCCACCTCAAAGAAGCGTCCTTTGTCATCGCAAACAGCCATAAGAACAATGGAGGCCACCCTCTTCCTGTTGATGTAGTCCGCAGGGGCGTCCGATGGGTTTAGAATCTGTATGTGGCACCCATCAATTGCTCCGACGCACTGTGGGAAGCCTATGTTGGCAAATCCGCGCATAACCTGGAGGTTGTTTGGGAAAAACAGACAGTTAGTGTCATGGCGCCATTGCTCTGTGTCTCTGAACAGCGGCAGGGTGAGGCACATGAGTGCGCTATGGGACGATTCTGCAGGCATGCCCCTTGCCATGGGCGCTACTCTCCTCATCAGAGATCCTGCTCTGAATTTTCTTCATTTCCTCTCTTCTCTATTTTTAATACAGAAAAGGCGGGAGGGCCAATTGGCTGAATGGCCCTCCCTGGATTAAAATCTGGGCCCGTCCTGGTACCGCAGCACTGCCAGGACAGGCCCCAGTTTAAAAAGATGCTGCCGCACCAAATTCACCCATAAACCTGCCTGGGTTGTGGTTGCCCAGTGCCTGGCAGCTGTATCAATACAGTGTGCAATGCCAGGCGCTTAGCCGAAACCGCCCCTTAAGGAGTGGTGTCGGTGGGCGCCATTTACCCAAGATACTCAAATGCGAAAACAAATTCGTAACGCCATATCTGCCTCAACCCCTGCGATCACGGTGAGGATATCTGCCCCTGGGTGGAACCTTCCCCAGCCCTTCCTCCCAAAAACTGGCCCCAGGATGTTCAACATTTTTGCCCTCTCTGACCTGAGCGCACCCCACAGCTCCCTTTTTCTTCCAAAATTAGATATGCATACCCACAATTCCTGGACGGTCCGCTCTGGGTTCGGAACGGCGCAAAGACGCATCCCGATGACGTTGTTGAAGCCTACCCACCACGGGAGTCGCCTCCCCCCGTCCATTTCCGAATAAAATAAAGAAAGGGGAACATGTGTCCCCCACTGCCTGGACTCTGTGTAATCAAACTCCAGAAAATTCGAAACTGTACCTCAGGGCCACCAGACCCAAGAGACACGCACCCAAAAAGTGAGAGTGTGCACGACTGGTAGCACTATCAAACCCGCTGTCAGCCTACCTTCTCCACTGGATCCGCAAACCGGACAACCCTCTTGAACAGGATGTTCTTCACGGCTTCACAGAATTCATGGACAGCCTCGAAAGCGGTGGTGGTGCCCACTCCAAACTGCTGCCGCACCTCCCTGAAGGAGTTGGGACTGGCCAGATACCAAATGGCCATCCCCACTCGCATCTCCACGGGCAACGCCGCCCGCATGCGTGTGTCTTGGCGCCTCAATGCTGGTGCTAGGCTGTCAACGATCCTCTGGAACGTTCCTCTGCTCATGCGGAAGTTCTTGAGCCATTCCTCATCGTTCCATGATGACCACACGCAGTTATACCACCAGTCCCTGCTACGGTGCGGGTACACCCAGAAGCGGCGCGGCGTGGGGGCGGCGGCCAAGGCAACCCAACGGCGAGACCCACGCGCCCTGCGCCCACTGACCGGCGAAAGTGCAGAAGCCTGCGGCAAACTATCATGCACATCCGTGGCGTGCATGAAGGCTTGTGCGGCAGACACGACCCTCGTCCAGTGGCACAGAAGCGTCACAACCAGAAGAAGCAGCTCTGTCTCCTCTGTGTCCGGAGGCATTGCGACCTGATGGCTTTCCATCAGATATTATGCCCACAAAGCAGTTCTGTAGCAAAAGCGAGGCACAACTAGTGAGGGCAACCTACTAACCAGGTAGCAGTACCTCGACTCCTTGGTAACGCGAGAACTCGAGGCTACGATATGAAATGGCGACGAGATCACGTCTCAATCAACGCGAGATGTATCGAGCTAACGGCGGCCAATCAGGGGTTTCACCCACCCACGTCACGTCCTCACGTGACAACGAGGCAACGCCCTCACGGGTGACGCAAGGAACGTTTAGCCCACCCCCGGACCGCCCAAGGACTGCGCGCAAGCCAATCAGATTCGTCGTTTGCACCGCATTCCTGTGAGATGCAAAAACACGGGACTCGCGAAGCAAGGGGAAGATGCGTGACTACAGGGCCATGTGCAAATGCCATCGAGCGACGAAACTACATTAAAAAGGCAAGGAATCAATGCGGTTCGCTTTTATTCTGGAACAAAAAGTGTGTGCGAAAACGCCCCTAGCCGCAGTTCTTCCTCGACAAGGTTCTTTTAACAGAATGCAAGGCTGTGCCCCTCATTCTCCAATGCTGGGGCGGGAGACCAGGCCGGGGGGGGGGGGAGGAGGAGGAGGAGGAGGAGGAGGCTTTAATATTCTAGATAGCACCTTCTTCTCCCCCAAAATGTTTTTCATTTCATCCAGAAAGGGGGGGGGTGGGACACTTGACAGCTGTTCAGCATCAAGGAACGTAAGTTGCTGAACCATCTCTGGTTTCTACAGAGCACAAAGGAAGGGCCCACTTCCAGAAGCTATCAAGGCGTGCAATTCACAGAGAAGAGCCTCTCCTCTTACACGGCGTGTTTGAGAGTTATTGCGAGTAAAACGCTTAGCGATCTTCATGACTTACAGCAGAGGTGTCCAGCCTGAACACCCCTGTGGATGCAGGTGGTAAATGTCGCCACAAAAAGACTGCTATTGTTGGAGAAAAAGCGATTCAGCATGTCTGGACATTTGGGGGGGAGGGGTTAGCTACATCTAGGGGTTCTACATCTCTAAGGCAGATTCTGCACAGCATAAACATAACATCTTTAGGACGTTATAAAAAGAGATCCACTTTGGGATTTCGTGTTCCCGCAGCACGGGAGGACACAAGCGTTGCCAGCCAAAACGGATCGTTTTTTCCTGTCTGCTGCATCAAGCTCTTGACAGTTTCACGATTGTGCCCACCATGCTGTAGGCTGCAGGAGATTCTCCGTGGAGATTCCCCACAGAGATTTCTTTTTCTTGCAGCTCATCCATTTGCCATTTCATTGCACAAAGAAGAAGAAGAAGAGTTTGGATTTATATCCCCCCTTTCTCTCCTGCAGGAGACTCAAAGGGGCTGACAATCTTCTTGCCCTTCCCCCCTCACAACAAACACCCTGTGAGGTGGGCGGGGCTGAGAGAGCTCTGAGAAGCTGTGACTAGCCCAAGGTCACCCAGCTGGCGTGTGTGGGAGTGCCCAGGCTAATCTGAATTCCCTAGATAAGCCTCCACAGCTCAGGCGGCAGAGCTGGGAATCAAACTCGGTTCCTCCAGATTAGATACACGAGCTCGGAACCTCCTATGCCACTGCAGTAAATGAATAAACTGGTTCTGGGAGGTTTTCCGGGCTGTGGGGCCATAGTCTGGTGGATTTTGTTCCTAATGTTTCGCGTGCATCTGTGGCTGGAATCTTCAGAGGTGTATCACAGAGAGAAGTCTGTTACACACTGTGTCTAGATGACTAAAGTTTGTTGAGAACACCAATCCCATGCACATGCCATTTTTCCTTTTTTGTTTATGTTTTTAGGGGGCTGTCTGCAAGACTACGGCAACACAAATATGTACATATTGCAGCTTCTCTAATGACACTGATGCTTTGCAGAATTTGTTACATAGGATATCTAATCAGGGAACACACAGTGAATGAGATAGCATCCAAATGTTATGCAAGTGAGTTATGTGAGTCAGGCAACATACACGAATAATTATTTGCAAAAAAACCAACAACCTGTGTTGGAGCTTTTGACTACATGGCATATACAGTCAGGGAGCACACGGTGAATGGGATGGCATCAGAATGTTACACAAGTTGGCTATGTGAGTCAGTGTTAGATTTCAGAACCTTTAACCAAAAAACAGACTCTGAAGTATCAATCTACAGCAGTGGTGGCAAACCTATGGCACGGGTGCCAGAGGTAGCACTCAGAGCCCTCTCTGTGGGCATGCGCAAACAGAGTGCCCCCTCCTCCTGGGCCACTGGGCTCGATTATTAGCATTAAACCTAAGACCTAGTTTTGGGGAAGCAGTGTAGGTAACCCTGTTAAGCGCTGTTAAACCCCACTGATTTTCATGCGATGAACTAGAGCGCGATCCTTTACCTGGGAGTAAGCTCAGTTGCTGGCAATGGGGCTTGCTTCTGAGTAAACCCTCCTAGGATCATGACTCACCCGTTGGAAGAGTTGCACGGTTGCTTCAAAGCAAAGCCACCGACTACCACCAAGCTTACTCCCGAGTAACGCAGGCCTCGGAGCCAACTGTTTTTTCTAAACTAAAACCCCAGTATTCAGGTTAAATTGCCATGTTGGCATTTTGCGATAAATAAGTGGGTTTTGGGTTGCAGTTTGAGCACTCGGTCTCGAAAAGGTTCGCCATCACTGAATTACAGCATTTATTGATGAAGTATTCAAGAACTGTCAAGCCCGACCATCCTGGCCTTGCCTCCTGGGGCTAAAACCGACCCTCCTTCCCCTGCATGGGCGCAGGCCCACCCGTCTTGCTCTCGGTGTTATGAGAGTGGTGTAGCCCACGTATCCTATTCAGCTGTCCCCATGTCCGGCCCTACTTGCCCCTCTTCCCCATGTCTCCCTCCTACTGCACTGGCCCTATCTGGGCCAGCCTCTCTCTCCCCCACCTCTTCCACTCTGTCCCTCCTATTCATGTCTCCCTCCTTCCCCTCCTTTTCCTCATGCACCCCACTCTCCCCGTCTTCCTCTTTCCTCCTCCTCTTATCTCCCTCCCCTCTCCCAGATAGCTCCTGTCTTTCTTCTGCCTCTTCAGCCTTGCTCTCCTCCCATCCGGCCTGGGCACTGGCCAGCTGCACCATCACTCTGCCCCCTCTCCAGGGTGTGCCAGGCTGGGCACGGCCTTCTGCAGCCTCCCGGCCAATTAGTGCTGGGCAGGAACGTGGCTGAGCAGGCCCATGCTTGGTTTGGGATCCATCCACACAGCACCCACTGCGACCTTGGGGTGGTCCTTCCCTGCGCGACGTCTGGGGCCTGTTTGGGCTGGCCCTTTTCCCAGCTGGTGGTCATCGGTGCAGCGTGGTTTGCCTGTTCCCCAGCTGGGGCTGGGGGGGCTGGTTGCCATTCCCTCCCTTGGTCTCTCTTCTTCTCTCCCCATGACAGTCTCAGTCGGGGGAGGCTGGAGGCAGACGGACATCCAGACGGACATCAGAGCAAGCACCATACTTGGCAAAGCTAGTTCTAAAGAAACTGGCATTGACAGACCCATATATCCCCTAACAAATCCCCTCTCCCAACTTCCAGAGGCAGCCTCTGAATCTAAGGGCCTTTCCCCACTTACCTTAAGCCCCACGCTACTCTCCTCAAGTAGCGTGGGGTCCCCCGGCACTCCCCACTACAGGGGCGGCAACAACGCAGCCGCCCCAACGCTGCCACTGTCTCGCCCCCTCAGCGTGTGGCATTCCTGGCACCTTTTGAAACGGCGCAGGGTCATGGGGAAGCCTGGGCACACGCCAGAAATGGCGCACGCTGGGAGTTGCGCGCAGCAACCTTTGGTTGAGGTAAGTGAGGAAACGCCCTAAGGCTGCCCCAGGGTCAGCAACAGATAGCAAAGGAGCCACCTGCTCTTCTGCGCACAACAAGATAACAGTTGTAACTCTTTTCTGACAGGACAGGAGATGCAGGGGATGTCTAGTTTGCTACAAAGCATGCAAAGCCATAAAGCATAGGTCAAGGAAAGAATGCACAGATGGCAATGGTGACATATAGCAGGCTGGTTACACATATCACAGAGGCATTCATTGGTTATATCTGGTGGTTACATTGTTTCAAGAGTATATTTTGTTTACTCAGATCCGTATCCCCCTGACAGTCAGGCAATATACATGAATAAACATTTTGCCCAAAAAAATCTGGGTTGCATCCCCTGATTACAAGGCCTATCCAATCAGAGAACACACAATTAACGAGATTGCATCAGAATACTATGCAAGTTGGCTATGGGTCAGACAATATACGTGAGTAAACATTTTGCACCCCAATTTCTGGCTTGGCTTTTTTGATCTGTGAACACAAAGATAACAGATCTTTCCTGTGTCCTCTTTTCCTAGGAGACTTTGGGGGTGAAACCTGAAAAGGGGGGTTAAGGGAGGGGAGGAATCTCAGTGGAGCATAATGCCAGAGTGTCTGCCTTATGAAGTAGCCATGTTTTCCAAGGGAACTGATCCCTGTCATCTGGAAGCAGTGGTAAGAACATAAGAACATAAGAACAAGCCAGCTGGATCAGACCAGAGTCCATCCAGTCCAGCTCTCTGCTACTCGCAGTGGCCCACCAGGTGCCTTTGGGAGCTCACAGGCAGGATGTGTCTGCTAAAGAAGAAGAAGAAGAAGAAGAAGAAGAAGAAGAAGAAGAAGAAGAAGAAGAGGAGGAGGAGGAGGAGGAGGAGGAGGAGGAGGAGGAGTTTGGATTTATATCCCCCCTTTCTCTCCTGCAGGAGACTCAAAGGGGCTTACAATCTCCTTGCCCTCCCACCCCCACAACAAACACCCTGTGAGGTAGGTGGGGCTGAGAGAGCTCCGAGAAGCTGTGACTAGCCCAAGGTCACCCAGCTGGCATGTGTGGGAGTGCCCAGGCTAATCTGAATTCCCCAGATAAGCCTCCACAGCTCAGGCGGCAGAGCTGGGAATCAAACCCGGATCCTCCAGATTAGATACACGAGCTCTTAACCTCCTACGCCACTGCTGCTCCCTAAGGCATTTGCAATCTCAGATCAAGGAGGATCAAGATTGGTAGCCAGAGATCGACTTCTCCTCCATAAATCTGTCCAAGCCCCTTTTAAAACCTGGTAATTCCAGATCTGCCTAGAAGTCAGCAACTCCACCTCCTTTCCCTTGTAGTCCTTCCCAGTACCAAGAAAGTTGGTTTGATAACTATTTGGGTGAAGAAGCCGAAGAGGCCCAAACGGCCCCGCCCTCTGTCTTTTCCATCAGTGGAACTGACCTGGCAGAAAAGACAGAAGGAATCCGTCCTCTCCTTTGTGGGGGTCAGATTGCCTAAGTCTACTTCCGAGGCCACAATACCAGATTTCTTCACATTCTACTACTGAACTGTGCCCGATTCTATTTCATTCCATGGTTCCTCCATAGGGGTGCCTGTATTTTTAAATGAAAACACAGACACCCCCGAGGGCAGATACGTGCGCAGTTGGCCGTGATTTGTGACTGCTATTCAGATGTGGCCCGGTTTCCATTTTGGATTGACAGTTTAAAACCAAACCAGATGTTCCCCCTCCATTTCAAATTGGTGCTGATGCAAAACTAACAATATAAACTTTAGCTCCCAAATTAAGACCAGCAAAGAAAAAAGGAAAATGCAAGAGGCCAAGAGCAACACTGATGCAGCCGAGTAGAACATCCTGTAGGTTTTATAGCATCCATTTTATGGCGAAGGAGGATGTTTCGAGGGGGAAAAAAGGGGACAAGGAATGCGTGTTCGTGGGTGCAAAGCCAAGGTTAATGTTGCTGATGGAACGGCGTCTTTTATTTCCTCCTCGTTTTTGATGACATTCAGCTGAGGAAACATCACTTGGCAGCAATACAAACGTTTTGCTTCATCATTAACTTTCTAAAACTTTCCAGGGTGGGGGGGAGGATAGTTCTAACAACACCAACCACTCTGCACCCACAACAGCAACATTATTTGCCTGGAACTGGTATCTCCCTTTTCATCCGATGCATTTGGGACACGATTCATCGGGTTGCTTTTTCACTCAGGGAACGCAAGGAAGCCATTCTGATTGTAATTTCTTCTCATGCAAAGGAGGCAGTTTTAGCTGATTCCCTGATGCTTTTCTGGGATGGGGGCAGAGGTGGGATCCAGAAGGTTCTCACAGGTTCCCGAGAGTAAGTTACTAATTATTTGTGTGTGCCGAGAGGGGGTTACTAATTGGTGATTTTGCCACGTGATTTTTGCCTTAGTTACGCCCCTCCTCTCAGCAGTAGCGCGCAGAACTTGAAGCAGTCTAGCAGGAGGTGCACCGGCGTGCGTGACAGCCTGCGCCTGCGTGCATTTGTTTCCCGCCCAAGGACTGGCACAGCGGCTGCGTCCTTGCCACAGCCCCACCCAGGAATGCCCCGCCCCTGGAATGTCCAGCCCCACCCCCATCATGCCCGGCCCAGCCCCATTGGTGCTATGACACAGTTTGAATCCCACCCCCATGGGAACCTGTCACTAAAATTTTTGGATCCCACCACTGGATGGGGGAATCCCTAATTTTCCAAAAGTAGCATTTCAGACCAATCAGTAAGCAGCAGCAAGGCAGAAGAGGCAGAGAAGATCCACTCAGCTAACTGAAGTGGCTTCCATGAGTAGAAGTTACCACTGTTATCCACCCCAGTGTCCACAAATCAATAAGCAGCAAATAGCAAAGGTAAAACGAAAACAGTCAAACCCAACCCAGTCAACAATAACAGCCATACCAAGCTGGCAGCCAAATAACCAATAGCACATTAACAGAGACCACCGGGCAACAAAAAGCAGGCCAGGTTTACTGTAACACAAAGAATGCCGGAAACGCTAACTGTAAAGATTATTAAAGTAACCAATTTAAAAGAGGAATGAAATTCAAGCTAAGGAAACAAAAATGGTTTAACCTGCTACTTAAACATCAAGAGAGCAGGTAAACCTCTAGGGCCGTGGTGGCGAACCTTTGGCACTCCAGATGTTATGGACTACAATTCCCATCAGTCCTTGCCAGCCCCACCCCCCCCCCCCCCCCCCCCCCCCCCCCCCCACCCCCCCCCCCCCCCACCCCCCCACCACCCCACCCCCCCCCCCCCCCACCCCCCCCCCCCCCCCCCCCCCCCCCCCCCCACCCCCCCCCCCCCCCACCCCCCCCCCCCCCCACCCCCCCCCCCCCCCACCCCCCCCCCCCCCCACCCCCCCCCCCCCCCACCCCCCCCCCCCCCCACCCCCCCCCCCCCCCACCCCCCCCCCCCCCCACCCCCCCCCCCCCCCTCCCCCCCCCCCCCACACCCCCCCCCCCCCCCACCCCCCCCCCCCCCCATACCCCCCCCCCCCACCCCCACCCTTTCACCCTCCCCCCCCCACTCCCCCCCACCCCCCCCCCCCCCCACCCCCCCCCCCCCACCCCCCCCCCCCCAACCTCACATGCCAGATCTGCAACAAACAGTGTGTGCGAAAACGCCCTAGGAAACCCATTAGCCCAGCCTTGGCGCCTCAAAAGCGTTTGCCTCAGACGGGAGACGGAGCGCAATGCAATGTCAAGTGTGTCTGAAGCGTTTGCAGGCAGTAATTACTCTTACCTACAGCAGGAAAGGGTGACAGTCTCATCCTTCAGCCAAGTGTCACCCAAAAAGATTTTTTGCTTTAGCACCCTTTTTTTTCCCAGATGAACCATGACACAGAAATAAAAAAAAAAGAGTCCCGCGGTTTTAATCAGAAGTATTTGCACATAAAATCCTTGGATGCTTGTGGATATGAATCTTGTCATGAGGCGGTTACTGAATAAGCGTAGAAAGGAAATGGGATTCTGCTTGATCATGTCTCAAAGACATGGGAAACTACTGACCCTTTATACTAGAGCTCATTAGAATTGATAGAAGTTGGCTTGAGCATGATAACACAATCCAGTAATGAAGGGAGTTAATTGTGGCATGCTAATTAGTTAGTGAGGTCAGAAGTCAGTGACCAGGTAATTCATACCTATTGGTTGGGCGGGCTACATGCAGGTCTGCACGTAAGCTTTAGATATATCTTCTTTGTGTTGCATTCTGCACGTGGTCAGTTCAGTTCACTCTATCCATGGTAGTAAGCCCATGCATAATAAGAGTCCCACAAAAGCAGCAAAGCTGGCTGTTGAGTACTAGCTAGTAAAGAAGATATTTGTGTTTTTGTCTTGCAAGTTTCCCTTCCCTGTAGTAAGTAAGCTTTTATTTCAGTAAAAAACAACTGGTCTCTGCCTCATTATTGCATTAACTCTGCTAATTAAGTATTTGTCCACACGACACGAATTCTACACAGCATATTTATAACAAGTTGCGGTCATTATAAATGAGCCCCTTTTCCTTCCTCTCATTTGCATGCATGTCTTCCAGAAAGCGACTGGAGCCCCTAGGAAGCAATTTGGGTTGCTTTTTTGCACCTTAAGCCTGGAAATGCTTCTCTTTTTTAAAGATTTGTTTACGTACGTACATACCTGTGAACAGATGCAGAAACGAACCCTCCACAGCCACGCATACAATCCAAGTGGCTGCACATGTTCAACACACAAATCAAGTCTGAACTCTCCCTAGAACAGTGGGCTGCATAGGCAGAGTGCCCTCCCACACATCTAGGCTGGCCTGGGCCGCTAGAGCTCACGATTAATGGCAATTAAAACCCTAAGGACCGAAGTTTTGGGGAAGCAATGCCAAAGTGAAACCCCTGTTAAAATGTTAAAGCCCACTGACTACCACCAAGCTAACTCCTGAGTAACGCATGCATCTCAGAGCCAACCGGTTTTTAAAAAACTAAAACCTCAGTATTCAGGTTAAATTGCCGTGTTGGCACTTTCGCGATAAATAAGTGGATTTTTGGGTTGCAGTTTGGGCACTTTCGATCTCGAAAAGGTTCACCATCGCTGCCCTAGAAGGTAAAATGCCTAAACTGAGGGCTGTGGTACCTGTAATCATATTATGGTAGGACAAAAGTGACTGGAAAAAAGACACAAGAACAGTCTCCTCTTCATGGATATCTGCTTGTCCTCCTGTTGAAGACTTCTTATTCCAATTTTTTGTTCCCTTAGTGACCCCTTTCTCCTGTCTAGTGTGGTCTTATAACGACTTGCTTTTAGTCATTATCCATCTTGGTGGCAAAAAAACTGGGCAGAGAGGCAGGACATAAATTTCATCAATAAACAAATAAAATGAAGTGAAAACAATAAAATAAAATGAGAAATTTCCAGAACCTAGAGTAATATACACAATATTCAAATTTAACACTGAAGCTTTCCGGGGAAAAGAGTTTTCCAAAGAGGACATCTCTAGAAGCTGTTCCCTGCACATTATCACTTCACGATCGTGAATGCTGAACATTAAAAACATACAATTATGGGTCAGTGATCAATGATCAGTAATTACCAGCATGAAGGGGGCCAGAAGTGGTCACCAAAAGTTTCCCTCTTTTGGTTGTTTTCGTTTATAGGCATTTAGGAAAGCGTGCCAGAGTTTGGAGAAATAGTTCCATGCTTTGCTGAATAGCATCTTAGAGACGTGATAAGCGTGAACGCTTTTACGAGACCAAGTGCCCAAACTGCAACCCAAAACCCACTTGGCTTTATTGCAAAGTGCCAACCGCGGTAATTTAACCTGAATACTGAGGTTTTAGTTTAGAAAAAATGGTTGGCTCCAAGGTGCGCGTTACTTGGGAGTAAGCTTGGTAATAGTCAGTGGCTTTGCTTTGAAGCAACCGGGTAACTCTTCTCAATGGGATGAATCCCTCACTCTCAGGAGGGTTTAGGGAAGCAAGCCCCATTGCTGCCAGCAAACTTCAAGCTTACTCCCAGGTAAAGGATTGGTGCTTCTTTAGTTCTTCCCACTTTGTGAAAATCAATGGGGTTTAACAGCCCTTAACAGGGTTACCTACATGTCATGCCCAGCGGCCCAGGCCAAATTCCTAAATGTGTGGGTGGGGGGACGATTTTCCGCCCTCCCCACACGGCGAACTTTAACCTGTGCTCACATGCCTGCAGAGAGGGCTCTGAGAGTGCAGCACCTCTGGCACCAGTGCAGCATAGGTTCGCCACCACTGTCTTAGGGTGTCCTGACTTATTTTGGTTATTTTACTGGTTTTTATGAAGAGAAGGTTCTGCAAGTCGGCTCTAAGCCTGTTGCAACAGGGGAGTGGGCCAAGAAATCCAATGAATAAAATAGATACATTTAGGGGGCACAGGGGCCTGCTCCTCCCCACCGCACCCCTTCAATTCCCTTTGCTTTGGCTCTTAATTTTGTTTTAGTTCTTGGGTAACAAAAACAACAAAATGGATTGGAGACAGTAAGACAGTTGTGGAGGAGGAGGCATAAAAATCTCTGGCCCTAACTTTACCTCTCAGACTCCTTGGCCCCATGCGTGGAACAAGCTCGGGGTACTGTGAACACTTTGGCACTTGAATTAAGCCCTCTGGCTGACTTGACTGCATGTGTCATTGTGTGATTGCATTGTGGCAAAGCAGTTTCGTGTCTCAGATGCAGTAGTGGTTTATGGCCCAAAGTGAATTGTTTTGGGTAAATAAGTCAAGTTTGTGACAAATATTTTTGTCCCCACCCCCACCCCCCGCCATTTCTACTTCTTTCTGCAGCCTCCTTGGCTAGAAAATGTAATCTTCTCAGTCCCTGGATGATGGAGCAAACATCCCCTTGAAAGCACCACAGCAGCTTCATGAAACTCTGCTATTTTTTGATGATGCAGACAAGGACATAGGTAACGGGGGGGTTCCCCCTCGAGTTCAATTCACCTACCCCCCATTACACATCTGGAAGCTCTGCCCAACCGTTTGTGTGGTTTCTTTTGTATTTTTTTGGCTTGCAGGGGTGCAGCTTTTAGACTAGCAGCACCTGATTTCAGGGGATTTTAGCGGGAGATTCTCCTGATGATACCACCCAGGTTTGGTGAGGTTTGGTTCGGGGGGGGTCCAAAGTTATGGGAGTCCCGCCAAAGGGGTGCCCCATCCCCATTGTTTTCAATGGGAGCTAATAGGAGATGGGGCTACCCTTTTGAGGTGTCCATAACTTTGGACCCCTATGAACCAAACTTCATCTCAAACCTGGAGGTAATCAGAAGGAGAGTCTCCTGGAGGATACCCTGAAGTTTGGTGCTGCTAGCTTTAACTACCTCACCCCTGACAGCAGGCACCCTCCAAATTTCCCTCTTGGTGATTCTCCCTCTTTTTAAATCGCTCCCTCTCCGGCATGGATTTAAAGGGAGAATCTGAGGTTTCCAGAGTTTCCCTGCTGTTTCAGGGTGGGGGAGATTCACCCCCAAAACAGCATCACTTTCCAGTAATGTTAGTTCTTTAAGCACTGGGGACCCCACCATTTTCTCCCTTCAAAGGAATTGGATTTAAAGGAGAATCTTGGGCTCCCAAGTTTAAACACCATTGAAAGTGATGCTGTTTGGGGATTCTAAAGCATCACAGTGGCTGCCCATGTGGGGGCCCCACAAAACTCCAGATTTTGCACCAGGCTCCATTTTCCTAATGCTACACCTCTGCCCGGAAGGGGGGGGCAGGAAGGGACTGACGGGCTGCTGCCTGGGGAGCCATGCCAGTGGGTGGGGAGTGGGTGGGCAGGGGAGGAGGCAGTCTCTGCCATCCCTGGCCTGGGAGAGCTGCTTTTTATAAGCACTCGGGAGGTCGGGGCAGGGCTGGGGAGGGTGTGGCCACACCCCCAGGGGGTGTGGGCCCCCACCCCCTGAACCCTCCCTCCCTAAAAATCTATACCCCTACGTCAGTGATGGCAGACTCAGCTTTTCTCTGGGCACCTCTGCAGTCAGATGCCTCCTCCACACCAACCAATGTGGGAAGTTACTGCCTGCTTGTAAAAATCCCCAGTCAAGATAGTTCATCTAGTTTTCCCATCCCATTGTCATATATGGGACAATAGCCTGGGTACCCCTGGCAATCAGTAGGGGGAAAAGGGGTGGTGGTGGGGGGTGGAATCAATGGCCGCAAAGATAGGCCTAAGCTTTTAGATCTCCTAAAGATACTCCTGAAATTTTGGTACTGCTAACTTAATTGCACCCCTGACAGTATTCACCCCCCACCCACCCCAAGGGGGGCATGCCTAGAGGTCTTCACTAGAAACCATGATGCAGTGAGGATGTTGGAACCTGGATGAAAAGGTGCTGATTCTTTTGAAACTTGGTTGCATCTAGATTAAATTTTTCAGTGGGATTTCAGCCGGAGTGCACCCTGGGCACTGATACCATCACATGGCCAGTCATGCAAGGGGCAGTTGGGTATTTGGGCAAAAAACTGTATGGCAGAGGCCTTCTTATTTTTCACAGAGCTTTTACCCAAATCCATGTGTTGCTGGCAACTTCCAGTGAGCACCAAAAGTGACAACTGCCACATTGCAAGTTTTCCTGCTGATAATTCTCCCTCCAGCCAGCTGGTTGGTGCCAGGGGGAGGAGCCTTGGAGCAGGGAGTACCTCGCCGCTAACAGGAGCCTGCAGTCACCGTAGCTGGGCAGGAGTATGCCCCCTTATAGCTCTCCCCCCTGTAGCTCCGCTTTTCACTGGGACCCTGGCAAACCTAAGGGGAAACGTAGCTTGAAGCTGCCTTCCAATGAGTCAGGGGTGGATTCCACTGGCATATCTACCAGCAGTTGTTTGCGGTTGTTATACTGGGAACCTGTTTTCCTTTTCCCCGTTCCACATGTGTGCCCTTCACCTGTCCAGGGGGGGCGATTGGAGGCCACGGAAACAATCACAGGTTGCTTTTCACAACGCATTGCACAGAGACACTTCTCTCTTTCTTTTTAATTTCCTGCAGCACATGCGTGGCTGCACAGGCACAGAGAAATGGACCCACGCAGCCACCGTACCCGATTGTCCCCACAATATGATCAGCTTCACCTGCATAGCTGCGCATGTGCAACTTACAGCCGCGAGAAACATAATAACGAACAATAATGAGCGATGTTGCTGTTGATCAGTCATACTCGCACTGCCGCGGGGAGAAAATGTGCTGGGGGGACTTTGTACTCTGTGGGGCTTTCAGAAGAGAATCTGCCCACAACCTGCTGCATGTCCTGCACAGAAGAAGAAGAAAGAAGAAGAAGAAGAGTTTGGATTTATATCCCCCCTTTCTCTCCTGCAGGAAACTCAAAAGGAGCTGACAATCTCCTTGCCCTTCCCCCCTCACAACAAACACTCTGTGAGGTAGGTGGGGCTGAGAGAGCTCCGAGAAGCTGTGACCCCAGCCCAAAGGTCACCCAGCTGGCATGTGTGGGAGTGCACAGGCTAATCTGAACTCCCCAGATAAGCCTCCACAGGCGGCAGAACTGGAGAATCAAAGCCAGTTCCTCCAGATTAGATACCCGAGCTCTTAACCTCCTATTCCACTTCTGCTCCCTGGATCCCTTAACCTCCTGCGCCACTGGATCCCATCAGAAACAAATGGTAGAATGCGCATCTTTTCCTAGGCATGCAGACCTTTTAAAAAAAACCCATGTTCTGTTGCCAGAGGGGAGTGAACTGCAATGCCCATGAGGCTGAGAACAAATGAAGATTTGCAGAATGGCCGGGTTCCAAACAACGTGGCAGCCATTGACAGGCATGGGTAACACACACACTGATACACTGGAATAGTAGACTCAAAAATGTCCATCACATGTACCATTCATTTTGGAGTTGGCCCGTGGCAGAAAAAAAAGAGGGAGTGAAACAGCTACAAAATAGTTTGTAACTATATTCACTTTACACACATACCACTACAAAGAGCTCTTCGAGGGTAAGTGGTCCTAATAAATCTAACAACAACAACAACAACAACAACAACAACAACAACAACAACAACAATAATAATGAGAGCCATCCCAAAAACACTAGGGCGGCACTTAAAACATCTTCAGATTGACAAAATTAACATGTGTCAAATTCAGAGGGCAGCCCTACTGGGATCATGCGAGAATACTATGCAGATACAGCTTCGTTGGGGCTCGAATGGTAGTGAAGGCCAACAAGCAGCTACAGAGCTGGCAGCTGTGAAGTCTACAATAATAATAATAATAATAATAATAATGTAATAATAATAATAATAATAA